>NC_043997.1:8834497-9049497 GCF_902150065.1 Myripristis murdjan
AGGTGACCTTAACGACCGTCGTTGACTCCTGGAGTCAGGTGACCTTAACGACCATCATTCACTCCTGGAGTCAGGTGACCTTAATGACCATCGTTCACTCCTGGATTAAGGTGACCTTAACGACCGTCATTCACTCCTGGAGTCAGGTGACCTTAACAACCGTCATTCACTCCTGGAGTCAGGTGACCTTAACGACCGTCATTCACTCCTGGAGTCAGGTGACCTTAACGACCGTCGTTCACTCCTGGATTAAGGTGACTTTAACGACCGTCGTTCACTCCTGGATTAAGGTGACCTTAACGACCGTCGTTCACTCCTGGAGTCAGGTGACCTTAACGACCGTCGTTCACTCCTGGAGTAAGGTGACCTTAACGACCGTCGTTCACTCCTGGAGTCAGGTGACCTTAACGACCGTCGTTCACTCCTGGAGTCAGGTGACCTTAACGACCGCTGTTCATCCCTGGATTAAGGTGACCTTAACGACCGTCGTTGACTCCTGGAGTCAGGTGACCTTAACGACCATCATTCACTCCTGGAGTCAGGTGACCTTAATGACCATCGTTCACTCCTGGATTAAGGTGACCTTAACGACCGTCATTCACTCCTGGAGTCAGGTGACCTTAACAACCGTCATTCACTCCTGGAGTCAGGTGACCTTAACGACCGTCATTCACTCCTGGAGTCAGGTGACCTTAACGACCGCTGTTCATCCCTGGATTAAGGTGACCTTAACGACCGTCGACTCCTGGAGTCAGGTGACCTTAACGACCATCATTCACTCCTGGATTAAGGTGACCCTAATGACTATCATTCCTCCTGAAGTCAGGTGACCTTAACAACTGCCGTTCACTCCTGGAGTCAGGTGACCCTAAAACCCCCAACAACCGTCATTTACTTCAGGAGTCAGGTGATTATATCGACTGCCGTTCACTCCTGGAGTCAGGTGACTTCTTGTTTGAGCTTCTTGAATAAGAAGTGAAACATCTTCAGCAATCGGGAAAATCCAGCTGTCCTCGATTCAACTCATAGTCCATGTAGATTCATAGTGTCTAAACTTTACACAGATGTAAGGTAGGAATAAACCTGTTTGTGTCTGGTATAAAAGAAACTCTACGACCTTGATTTAATTCTGTGGATACATCAAGTGTATGTAACACTGCAAAATTGCCACTCTTTACGTCTCTCACACACTCATAAACACACACATAAACAATGTCTTACGTCTTCTCTGGGCTGATGTACCAGTCGCCGGCCCAGTTCCAGCCAGGCGAGGGTTTGAAGCTCTCTTTGGGCAGTTTGACTCGGCCGGTCACGTCACTGAACTTGGGGTAGGTGAGGCCTGTAGTACCCCAGTTACCCACCAGGGCGAGCCGGGTCTGGTTCTCATACTGGATGGAGAAAGGGAAAGAGAAGAGGAGAGAGAGACGGACATGAAACAATACTGAATTTAATTAAAAATCTGTATCTGTTTCATCTTTCATGCTGCAGTACACATACACATCATCTGCTGAGCTGCTTTTAACTTTTAATTCACAACATTTTATGTACAATGTACACCATTTTAAATACACAATGCGAGTGCAATATCCATTCTAAGTATTTATTTAAGTTTATGGATTGGATGTGTGTTTGTTGTCTGTCTTTAATTGTCTTATTAATTGCACTGATCAGGAGTGGTGCTTCTACTTTTTTTGTATTTGTACAATGACAATAAAGGCTTTCTATACTATTCTGTTCTATTTTGTTATGTTCTATCTTGTAGTAATATTAATGGGAGCAGCAGTCACAGTGTCAGTAGTAAAAGTGGGAGAAAACAAGTAGTAGTTGCAGAATTAGTAGTATTTGGAGTAGATATTTGTGGGAAAAAAAGACTAGTGAAAGTAGAAGTACTGCTTCAACTCAAGTAAAAGTACAGGTTCTGAAATGTACTCAAACACTGGACTGCTTTTTTTTTTTTTTTTTTTTAGTTTTAGATCATATTAAGATGCAGGTACAATGTTTATTTTGAATTCACGTTTCTCACACCGTGGTGGTAACCTCCTTGTTGTGGCGCACCGCTGCCAAATGAATAGAGGAAGCACTGTGTTTTGCTGCATGTGGACCTGTCTGTCTATCTGTCTGTCTGTCCATCTGTCTGTCTGTGTGCTTGTCTCTCACCGTCTCAGCGAACACAGACAGTTTCCCCTCAGCGTATTGGTTGAAATGCTTGACATCGGCAGCCAATCCGAACCAGACTTTGACCCTCAGCTGACCAGGAAGTTTGGCTTCTCCACCGGTGCCCTGTGGATACTGGACACACACATACACACACACACACACACACATAAGCCACACACACAGATTTTAATCAGTGATAGAGTCAGTCAAATTTAAGTTCAGAAAACAAAATGCATAAAGGCACTTGTGTGTGTGTGTGTGTGCGCATGTGTGTGTGTGTGTACCTTCAGGAAGACAGTCTGCAGCTCTCCACAGTGTTTCCCACAGTGCTGCTGCGAGAACAGGACAGTGTGTGCCGGGATGCGGTGGTACGCCACCCGGCGGTCACCCTGCAGCATCCAGATCACGATGTCTGGAAGACTGTTCTGAGGCTGGGCGAGAGACACCGAGACAGAGGGAGTGAGAGAGAGAGAGAGAGAGAGAGAGACTAATTTCAGTATAAAACAATAAACTCGCGTTACAAAAAGGCCTTCCATTGCACACAAGGCTTTTGAGAAGGTTAGATTACCCAGCGGGATTACATCACTCACACTCACTCACACACACACACACACACACACACACACACACACACACACACTCTCCAAGTTACATTTAAGACTTTTTCAGACCTTTTCAACACCACTTAGAGTGAAATTTAATGCCAACTTCATAGCCATACAGGCAAAGTTATGAAGAGCGTAATGGAAAATCTGTATGGATTATAAACCCTAGAAAAGAATTAGTACCCAAAGTACTTGAATTTAATAGAGTTTAATAGAGTATTAGGACAAGAAAAAAACTGAGACATTTGTAAATGAAATTCAGTGCTTTGAAGGCCTTATTTTGAGAGTATTAAAGTCAATGCTTTTTTAATACTCTTAATGGAGGACGAGGTGGGCATACTTCGGTTGCAGCCTGTATTTACAGCCTGTGTTCGACTGACTCTTTACTACTGACCGCTCCTAAGGTTTGCACTGAACTGGCAAAAAAAGCTTTCAGATTATCAGCCCCTGCTGCCTGGAATCAACTGTAGACTGATCTGCTTAGGGCTTTTTAAAAAAAATAGTAAAGGGTATGGTGGCAGAATGTACTTTATTGATCCCAAACTGGGAAATTCTTATGTTACAGCAGCAATGGAAACATAAACTAAAAAAAAAAAAAAAATGAAATAGAATAAATGCAAAAAAAATATACAATAAAGACTATAAAGACTACAGTAAATACAGTAAAAAAAAAAAAAAATCTATCAAAGACTATACAGTAAAAAATCTAAACATCAAACAATATGAAATATACAGATGTAAATATGAAATGGTAAATATGAAATATACAGATGGTTGCAATAGTTAAAAACAGAATGAATGTATATCAACTACATATAAATGATATAAAAGATATAAATAAAAAGATATAAATAATATAAATAATAAATAAACAGTTAAGGAATAAATAAACATTTAAGGTTCTTAGCCAAATACTGTACAGTGGTCCCTCGTTTATCACGGGAGTTACGTTCTAAAAATAACCCGCAATAGGCGAAATCCGCGAAGTAGTCAGCTTTATTTTTTACAATTATTCTAGATGTTTTAAGGCTGTAAAACCCCTCACTACACACTTTATACACTTTTCTCAGACAGGCATTAACATTTTCTCACTTTTCTCTCTTGTTTAAACTCTCAAAGTTCAAACCTTCGTAGAAAAATAAGTCCAGTATTATAGAATGAACGCATTCTGTACTGTACAGGAGACACGGCACGGAGGAGATTGATTGACAATGGTCTACAGTCCCTTAGCCAATCAGGACGCAGAACACAATGTGCTGTAATAAAAAAAAAAAAAAAAAAAAGCATGCAAAATTGCACTAAAAAAAATCCGCGAAACTGCGAGGCCGCGAAAGGTGAACCGCGTTATAGTGAGGGACAACTGTATATTTCATATATTTTGTTTTGTATGTTTTATACTGTATGTTCCTTGGCCAGCTCTCCCTTGTAAGACAGATCTTGCATTCTCAACGGGACTTACCTGGTTAAATAAAGGTCAAATAAAAAAAACATAAATGCTCTGAAGTCTCTCACCTCCTCGGCCATGTTGCGGAGGCGGCTGGCCCAGTCCTCGGCCTGCTCCAGCACCGTGGACAGCTCGGTGGCCGGGCCGTGTTTGAGGGCGAGCGCCGCCTGGACGATCTGCTGCAGGTGAAGCGATCGGACGTGACGCAGGGAGCGGTCCAGAGGAGTCACGCACGGCCACTGGTCCAGAGAGGGCAGCTTCTGACTGCACACACACACACACACACAGCCAGGATAACAATAATGACACAACACAACTGTTTTTCATCTCGTATTTGAGTGTGCATGACTCTGTTCTCGCTCCTGCGCTGCAACAAGGAAGAAAATAAAGTGAAGAGCCGGACGATCACCTGCAGTCTGTGATGACCTGATCCAACATGTCGACCACCCTCTGCTCCACCTCCTCCAGATCGCTGCCCGCCTTCACCTCCAGCTGCACCTGCTGCAGGTTGGCCTCCTGCACACACACACACACACACACACACACACACACACACACACACACACACACACATGCAAATTCTTATCAGATTTCTTCAAATGGTGTAATATCCAGTATATCTGTTTGAGGATCCTTGAAGGCCTTGGAACCATCAGATTTGACATGAACACACACACACACACACACACACACACACACACACAGATACAATGCCTACCAGTCTGTCGATGATAGCCAGCAGCATGTTGAGGGCATCTATTCTTGGTCTGATGTCTTCCCATTCTGAAGATAAAACCACCACTGGCTTCACGTTTCCCCATGGGAGGTAGTAGTAGTGGCAACCTGCAACACACACACACACACACACACACACACACACACACACACACACACACACACACAGAAAATTGCATTGGGTAATCATCAGTTCTGACCGACTTGGACTACACTTTTTTCGCTTTAGGACCTTTGACTTACCGTCGAAAACGGCCCGGCTGTACTGGGTGGTGGAGGCCAGAGGGAGGCAGGAGTAGTCAAACTTGTTGCCGTAGTTACCGATGCTGACCTCGAACTGGATCGCGTCGTCGACGTCCTGGAGGAGCGTGGCCGAGTAAAACGCCGCGAAGAGAGAGAACTTCCTCTTCCTGAGAAACTTCTGTAGGAGGTGGAGAGAGAGAGAGAGAGACAAAGAGAGAGAGAGGAGGTGAGAAAGAGCCAGCTGTGTTTTCTGAGGAAATTTCAAGTCTTTTACATTGGAAAATGGTAACATAAAGCATTTGCCACTTAAACTATTCCAAAAATAAGACCCGTCCACATGTGTACTATATCAACTGGCACTGAATTAATTAAATAGATCGTTTTAACAACAGGAACATGGATACACATTAAATTGATTGATTTATTTTAATGCACAAAAGAAAAAACAAACCCACAAGGTTACACTGCTGCCTCATATTGCCTCTGGTACAATGAGGTATTTATTTTAATTATTTTTAAATAAATTGTGCCCTTTTTTTTAAACAGTTCCATGTAGGTTTTACCAGGATAGCCATGTAGCCGTGCATAGATTGGGGAAAAAAATAGGCCAGCTGTGTAAAAATGGAGATGAGCAGCATATCGCTACCACCTTCAGGTGATTATAATGGACATGCTTTGCTTCTGTATATTTAGGACATTAGATACAACATTTAGATCCAGCTGTCAGTGTGGGGCCATCAAACACTGAAGACAGGATGACAGTGAAAACCGAGGGCTCGTCCGGGATTTGAACCCGGGACCTCTCGCACCCTAAGCGAGAATCATACCCCTAGACCAACGAGCCACATATTTGAGTTTAAAGCTTTACCGTAAAATGATTGTTTAGTGATTGTGGCAAGTTCCCATTCAGCTTCAACCAGGTAAAGGTAGTAGTTGTGTCTGCCTGTCTATCTATCTATGTCTGTATTTCAGTCTTATGTACAAGAAAGCAGTGATCAAGTGTATAATGTACTAATTTTGGCTCTCCAAATTAAATTAGAGCCAGCGGTCGTGCCGTAATTCCTCCATCTCTCCGTCACTCCCTCTCACCTCCACCACGAGCAGATCGTCTGGTGGTATCTCTTCAGTTTTCTGCTCCAGTTTGTCCACCAGTTTTGTTGTTAATTCCATCAACACGCGACCGCGGTACGCCACACCTTCACCCTATCGGCAGGACGGGGGGAGAAGAGAGGGAGGGGAAATCAATATTGCACATTGTGATATTAGAAAATACTGCCTTTACCATCTTTTAAAGGTTAAAACAAATACTACCATATTAATTGTCAGAAATTACTGTAAACTCAGGAGACCATCAGTTTCCCAGCAGGTGGGATTTTGGCAAGAACTCTGCAGTGTTGCTTTACAGTACAAAACAGGAACAAACAGAGCTAAAGCTTTCAGAGTTTCTGGCAGATGGTGGAAGGAGTAAAAGGCCCGTGGAAAAATCACTTCCAACATATTTATACCAAGGTATCACAAATAATTTTATAATGATGTGCTATTGTTTAAAACTTATATCTGCAGTTGAAATTATTTGACATGCTATTCAGGATGCTTTTATGTGCCAGAAAGGCTGGTAGAGTAGATAAGCCATGTGGTTTGCTGGGTTGTTCTTTAAATATGACAAAAGTTGGACTTACTTTTCCGAGGTTTAGAGCTTCATGCGGGTCGTTGAAGGCGGTGAACTCTCTGGGGCTGCCGTACAGGTTGACAAAGCACGGACCAAAAGTCGGCAGGAAACCAAGACTGTCGTCCACTAAACAGACACACAGACACAAAATGGATTACAGGCTTTATCATCAGAAGGAGAAACAAACGTGAAAATGCAGAGAGGAGGAACAAACAGCACTGATTTAGAAGGATTGATGACTGATGGAAATGATTTGAAATAGTGGTACAATCACAACAGAATTTGGTTAAGATGGAAACAGACATGAGCTTGAGAGCAAAAACTAAAATGATGTGTTTTCCTTGAGGGGATGGACTGTGTCACACGATGTAAAAGAGATGATAGACGTACTGCCGGGGTGGACCGTCCGAGGAGCCAAGTCATCTGAATGCATAGAGAGGAAGGATGGTTCACAATCAGAAAAGAAAAGTTGAGACTCAGAAAGAAAGGAAAACTGTGGCGACATCAAACACGGCTCAAACCAAAATGGGCAAAACAGATGCACGAGTCCACAAACTGAAAACTAAAGAGGTTAGTTTTAGTTAAAGTCAGTGTTACACTACTGTGAAGCAAGTGGAATCACTGGAACCAGCAAAGTTATTCACAAATGCTAAAAACAATCAAAAAATTCACGATGAGCTCAGTAAAGTCCTAATGCCATATCAAAGGTGCTCTTTCTAGCATTTTAAATTCAACAAATGATAAACAAATGAAGCCAAACAGACTCCATTTTCCATTGTTGACCAGCAAGTGGGATTCTGTCAGGAAATCTGCTGTGTTGCTGTACGGCACAAAACAGGAAGAGGGCGCTGTTCTTCCAGAGCAAACAGAGCAAACAAAAAGCTTTCAGGGTTTCCGGCAGCTTCCAAGCAAATGGTGGAAGATATGAAAAAATCACTTCCAACGTGTTGATGCTCTTGTGACAGAACTGGGATTTATGGGAAATGTAGTCTTAATTATGTGAAACACCAGCACAAATGATACAGGCGTTTTAGACAGAGGCTACCAAATGTCTCAAATGTGGTCTTGCTTGTTTACAAGAGTTATCACAACTACTTTTACCATGATAAATTGATCAAATTAATTAAAAATGCCACATGTAGCACCTTTAAAGTCCTTTTTAGGCTTGTATCTGTTTCAGTGTGAATGCAAACCTTCACACACTAGGTCAGCCACTAAAGCAGCACAACCCTGGCCTAAGTACAGGCTGCGCTATTCTATTTTTCTCTCTTTGTATGGAAGATAATATTATTTCTCTGATGTTCAATTCAACACATAAATCTCACAGGGGTTGACATGAGACATGAGGTCCAAATTGTCCGGGTCTAGTGGTAAATTTGGCACTCAGATAATCCACCAGATAACACCATAAGGTTTACACATCTATGAGTGGTTTGACTATGATTACGTTGATTTCAAGCACGAGGTGCTTTATAGGATGTGTTGGCCACTGATGTGATTCACTTTTTAAAGGTGGTGATCCACTGATCATGTGTGCTGAATTCTCCAGTTCAATCACATACCATGATGCAGGTGGAGTACAATGACATTAATATGCATTTCCCATACAAAGAGAAAGACACAATGGCACACACACTGCAGTGAGAAAAAACCATGCTTGTTGTCTTTCTCATACTCAGAGAAAGCAACTGCAAGCCAGTCCACAATCTGAGAACACATCGGCTTGACCATGCATCACTCCAGCAATGTCAGTGTCCGACACAACAAACATTACCAGGTTAGTATCCATGCATGTCACTGAAATACATGCTCTGGTAAGTTTAAAAAACACAAGTCTATCTGGCAGGACAATGAACCTCAGGTTTTTAGAGTCAACACCGCCTCTTTTTTTTTAATCAAAAGGAACCAAATCTTTGATTCTGAAACTGGAAACTGAATCTGAAGTCACTATAAGCCTCATTATTGTGACATTTACTCACATGATCATTATTATTATTGCTAGGTCAACCACAGATGAACAATGAAAGGCAGAAATCATAAACTCAGATCTCTATGGTACTACTAAGAAACCTTTAAGAAACCTTGACTTTGGAACCTCACTTTGTTCATCAGCACTTTGATCTTTTTGCAGCCGGAAACACTGGACTGGACTGAGCTGAGTCCTTTCAGACTTGTCCAATAACAGTCAAACTAATTACTCCAATGAACCCAATAGTATCTTTAAGCAGGTTTCTCAGCCACTGAGCACCTTTCTAGTGGGTTGCAGAAGGCCATGAGTGAAGCAAGAGTCCTGCACATGTCCAGCTTCTTCAATAATGTCTCAGTTTTTAGAAATCATAGGCAATAACTTTTTGGATCTGAACCTGTTTTTTTTTTCTCTGTGGATCTAAACCTCTTGTTTAATGGGGTCAAACATTACAAAACGGAACCCGACAACCCAAAAGTACCTCAAAGTGTTCAGTTACCCAAAAGCACTGAACAGCACCCCAACTTGCTCAATCATTTACCCAAACAAATCAAAAAGTGTCCAATGAGTAAGCCAAAGGTGCTCAAAAGTAAGACCCTAAAACTAACTCAGACCAAAATAACGCTCAAAGGTTCAGACCAGACTGAACCAGACAGAGCAGGCCAGTAAAGATTAGTTCACACCAGGCCAACTGAGTTTAGATGTAACCATATTACACCACATCTGCCCAAAGTTGTCCAGATTAAACCAGTAAGTATAATCCTGTCAAGACAAAATCTAAGTGAGTTGAGTTTGACCCGCACTACAGACCTGATCATTTTACACCAGTCAGGATTACAACACTTAAAGATAATCCAGTCCAGTCAAGATAAACAAACCAGCACAAGTCAACAAATATAACCCAGTCCACTCCAGCTCAGTCTAAACCGGTCCAGTCCAGGCTCATCTGTACGAGCCAGCCCAGACCAGTTCTGACCAGTTCCTCACCATCGATCTCCCCTCCAGGAGCAGAAATTTTAGACATGCAGAGGTGGGCGGTGCCGATGACATCGTTGTGACTGGCTCGATCCCTGCAATGAGGAAGAGAGAGGAAAAATGTGAGTATGCTAGCCTAAATAAAAGTAGACATAAAGACCTAAAAGGTGCACCAGGCTCCTCTGGACACTAGAGACAACCATTTGGATTTTGAAAACTTTTTTCACAGCAGCCATTTTGACATGAAAAAGCACCATAAACACTGGTGTTGCTAATGAAATTAATTAAGTTTACATGCCTTTTCAGTTTAGCAGAGCCTTTCCAATGAACGCACAATACCAGGACAATGAGGTACAATGGTACAATGAGGTATTTATTTTTAATCCTGTAGCACTTTTTTTTTTTTTTTTACACAGTTCTATGTAGTTTTTTTTAGCCACGCGTAAACAGGGGAGAAACTAGACGTAAAAATAGATAGCCATGGTTTCTGTGGTCAGTGCAGCAGCTGCAGTTGCTTATTATGGACATGTTCTGCAGCAGAAGACATACAGCATAACATTGCTAGTGCATTTAGACTGTGAGACACAACAACAGGATCCAACCAGGTTTGAACACAGGACAATGGTGAGGGCTCGTCCGAGATTTGAACCCGGGACCGCTCACACCCAAAGCGAGAATCATACCCCCAGACCAACGAGCCACATACTTTTGGGTAAAGACAAAGTAAAGTGATAGCTTAATTGAGGCTTAATTAAGTTTAGGTTAAGTTTAAGGTTAAGTTTAAGTTTAGCAGAGCCTTTCCAGTGAATGCACACTAACAGTACCCTGGCTCTGTTCCACCAAAACATACCTTCATTAAAGACAGAAAGAGTGGGATTTTCCTAAAAAGAAAAAAAAAATAGAGTCATAGATTCAAACAACAACAATCCCTCTCAATCATCACTTCTGAGCCACTAGAAGTGTGTGTTGGTGTGTGTATCTGCAGAGACGCTGTACCCTGCTTGGAGTTTCTTGTTTTGCTGAGCTCGGGAGTCTTCTGGGTGTTGGCCTTTTGGCAGCGGGTGTGAAACTCCCAGCCAATCTGGACAGTGCAGTGCCAGATTGATAGCACAACATCCAATAGGAAGCTACGAAATCGTCGGAAAAAGGAAATACAGCGAGGTAACCGCCAAGCAGAACGACAAATCGGCTTCTTTCTGCCTTTAATGGCACTAGTAACACGTGTGCTTTTTCACGTCAAAATGGCTGCTTTGAAAAAAAGGTTGATATCCAAATGTCAGATAACATGATGTCACTTCCTGTGTGAGAAGACAGTTCAT
The DNA here is from genome assembly GCF_902150065.1 of Myripristis murdjan. NCBI lineage: Eukaryota > Metazoa > Chordata > Actinopteri > Holocentriformes > Holocentridae > Myripristis > Myripristis murdjan. The sequence continues at coordinate 8,845,611 of NC_043997.1, forward strand.
CCAGTGTCTTTGAAATCCGATGGAAACACGAGGGATGTTAGAAAAGACTCTTTAAGTAAGAAGTGTAAAACCAGTTAAAAAAGCACATTTTATCATTTTATGTCAACTTACCAGTCCAGAATCCTGACCCTCATTTTCTCACACATGGAAGGAAACTGCGAGGGGAAAAAATATTTAAAATTATTTTAAACAGGGAAAGTAATAGCAATTGATTGATTGACTGATTGATTGATTGACTGAAATACAACATACATGCTAGCATAACGTCAGAGTAGCACAATAACAAGTCACATGATTAGCTTTGATTGTAAATGATTTGAGCAGGCAGAAAAAGCCCTCTGATCACACTCAATGTGTGTGTGTGTGTGTGTGTGTGTCTCACCCTAATAGGCATGCTCAGACTCTGGTTCCACTGTGGATTGGCATTTTTCTCCAGGATTTTGGTGCACACCTGCAGGAAAAGCAGCTCGATAAAGGGTCACTGTGCTAAATGCAACTGCTAGTTCAGTAGTTTTGGTTTCAGTAAAGAGTTTTATTGACTTATAGTCTAAATGATCATGTTTTGTCTCAAAACACTATAAGCCATACATCCATTTTGGGGGGAAAATGCCTGACATTCAATGGGAATATATGGGAAAAACATATATGATGCTGTTGTTAAAAATCAATTATTTTACATGGAAATGACTTGAATGTCTTTTTACCTGTGCTTGTCAGTATGGCAGAGTGGGAGTCATGTTTTGTTTTTTCGTTTTTTAAATTTTGGATATTTCATTACATATTATGAGCAAAAGTCTCCAAATGTTGCTGAGAATTTTTTTAGTGTTGGTTTATGGCACATAAATTTATAGTGCAACATCCCAATTCTGTGACACAGCACACTCTGAATCAAAAAATATATTTTAACTTCCATATTAGTTATTTCTTCATTTTCATAGTTGTTGGGGTTGGAATAAGATTTTGGAAGTATCATACACACCGTTTTGCCAGCAAAGTGGATTTCCACCATCGGATCCACCAGGTTTTTCCTGTTACTGTCAAAGCCCAAAATCTGCCGCATCCCATCCATAAAGGCATCGTCCACTGGAGAGAGACGTTTGAGAGGAAATTGAAGCAAAGTAAGAAAGATAAAACAAGTTTCCAAAGAACACACACACACACAGAGCTGCAGACTCACTCTGTGGCAGGTCTTCGGCTCTGAAGATCCTGAGGCTGAAGACGGCTCCTCTGAGAGACAGACCAGCCGGCCTCAGCAGGTTCCCCTCAATATCTTCCTTATCCTCCACACACTCACGCTTATCAGGCTGGAGGACACACACAATGAAATAAATACAATGGAATAAAGATGCAGAAATATGCGAAAATATAATTTGCAACCTATTTTGGTAGTCTTGCTATTCTTTGGTGTGAAGCATCTTTACATCCAAACTGAATCTGACTTTTACAGAGAAACAGAGCTTCAGTAATGTCTCAGGCAGAAAATGATCCACCTTCTGAACCCCGACATTCCCATTCATCAACCCTCTTGTCCGATCGGACTCACCAGCGGCTCGTCTCCAGCGGCCAGGACGAACAGGCTGACCTTCAGATAACCTCTGACCCCGGCTGAGAGGTCGTCAGGGTCACACAGCAGCAGCCATTTCCTCAAGAAGCAGTGCCCTACAGACAGAGAGAGAGAAAGAGAGAGAGAGAGACAGGGCTGAGGTCCCATCGGGCTTTTATGGTACCACAAAGCTCACAGCTACAGAACTCACAACCTGGAGCTCAGAACTCAAAATATGAGACTTGGGGGGGAAAAAAGAAACACCTGAAACTATAAACACAGAATCTCAAAAACCCGAAAGCCAGATCTCTTAAGTCCAAACCGTAGCTCAGAACTTTGAGCCAAAGATTCAAAACTCAGAACTCTCAGTTAAGAGCTTAGAACCAAAAACTGGGAACAGGTGTTAGAAATCAGAGCTTGGAACTAAGAAGTCAGAATTAAGAAATCTCACCTCAGAAGTTGGAACTCAGAACTTGAAACTAAGAACATGGAATTAAGAACTTGGAACTAAGAACTTGAAATTAAGAATTTGGAACTAAGAACATGGAATTAAGAACTTGGAACTAAGAACTTGAAATTAAGAATTTGGAACTAAGAACATGGAATTAAGAACATGGAGCTAAGAATTTGAAATTCAGAACTTTGAACTCAGAGCCTGGAGCAAAGAATTTTGAATCAGGGAATCAGATCTCAAAAGTTACAAATCAACACCTGGAGCAAAGAAATTGGAATTAAGAACTCCAAACTCAGAAGCTGGAACTCAGAACTTGGAATTATGAACATGGAATTAAGAACTTTGAACTCAGACGTCTGAACTTGGAATAACTCTTATGGTGCCTTTAAGCGGATGTCAGAAAATTCTTATTTACAGTTTGCGCTGGTCTTTTAAATGAATTTGGGAGCTGAATAAATATTAATTCACATAAAATAATAACTTAGTTTTCTCTAAAATAGAGAAAATCACCAGGAGTTAGCACATGAACCGATACTCACTGTGCTCGTTGTAGACGGTCCCCACATCCAACTGTGAAAACATTCAAGAGATGATTCTCACTTTACAATCTGGCTGAATGTGTTTGTGGTCTTAACAAAAGCCATAATAAGAGCTTGTCTTGGTAACATCTCTGCAGAGACATGTAGAGTTATGACTACATGTACATTATATGTCCAGTATTCAATAATCGAGAGTACTGTCAGCACACACAATCTTTGTTAGATACAGGACACTGAAAGTCGAAGATGATGGCAGCTTACCTTGAACTCACCGATCACAGCATCTGTTCTGAGTGACCGGGAGTCACACACCTGAAACAGGGAGAGGTTTTACGTTAAACACAGGGTGACATAAGAACCTAGAGCATTTATATTTTTAAATGCAGAGGTACCGAGAGCAGTGATTATTCCTGTGTCTCCTACAGAGATTGTGCATAAAACTGCTATAGGTAAAGGAGAAAAGATAGAAAAGTAAACTTACAGTGATGAAGATCGGTTCATCAAACAAGTCTGATGGGGTCTCAAAGAAGTTCAGGAAGAATGTCTATAGCACAGAAAGGAAAAAAAATGTTTTCATTACAGCCTCAAAGATAAATTGAGGCTTATGTTAAACCCATGCTGGTGAATATATTGATATCAGGACATTTATTTCACCAAGAAGCAATATGTAATTTTTTTCTGCCTCATATCATAGTATGACAAAGATGAAGATGATCAGATAATAGAGAATTTATTTGTTTACCTCGTCAAACACCGGGTTGTTTCCCTTCCTGATGCGGGTCCTCTTGGTCTGCCCGGCCACTGTTACCTTGACGACGGGCTTGATGTTGATGCCTGGCAACTGTCGGCCCTCGATGACCCGCACACGAACCTGGACAGGAAGATAGATAAGAAGAAACGTGTAATAAGATTATTAAATTACTAAAAATAATAAAAAAAAGACTCTTTCTAGCCATTCTTGGTCTAAAAAATGCAGAAAATGCTCCCTTGTACTTTATGGTTCAAAATATGAACAACACATGAATATGGCCTAAAATGAAAAGCTTTTAACTAATCGCAATAACTTAGTACAACTATAACTAACTATGCATTAATCAGGTCAAGAAATCAGTTTAAAATATGCGGATTATATACAGTTATGTATACATGCATGTGCTGCAGTAGAGCAATTCTATTCTATTCTGTTCTATTACTGTGTACTCCACAGTATATTTCTAGTGTAGCACCTCAAATGACCACACAGTGGCACTGTAACTACCACAAATTATTCAACACAACACAGAGCAATTTTGAATTATCCAGGTTTGATTTCATTTCTAATCACTTTTCTCTTATGACGACAGTAATGATGATTCTTATTGTAGATTATTGCAGGGATATTGATGCACTTTGTTGGCCCCAAGTAGAAAAAAAGGAAACATTTCAGAGGGAGATGCAAAGTCCAGTGGACATCAACAATCAGTTATGAGACACCTTTTCCTCTTTATTATGGGGTTTGTGTATGGTCTTTTTCTACCATTTCTGTCATGAAATCAGGACACTGTGGCTCTGTCCCGGTTCACATTTTGTATTAACATCCGTCTCAGGTGATCTGATCCCAAACAGACAACCGAAACAGATCGCAGCTCTCACCCGGCATTACCAAGCATCTCACATGACAGCCCATTCTAATTCTCAGGGTGTCAAATACTGCAGTTTGGTCACACTATTCTGTATCTGATACCAGTGCAAAAGGTATCCATTTGACGGACCTTCACCCACAAGTCCCAAGTTTGATGCCAGTTTCCAACGAGACCTTTCTTGTGTGACCGAGACTGTGTCCAGTTTCCGTTTTGTTGTCTAAACCTAACCTTTCCCTAACCTTAACCAGGTGGTTTTGTTCCCATTTTGTTCCCTCCCATCCCTTCTTCTTCCTTTTTTCCACACTCCATGGTACCACTGTCTTCCTAATCTTCCCCTCCCACCCCCTGTTCCTGATCTCTGGCCTATTCATGAAAGAGTTGTACCAACCTCTCTATTGTTAGGGTTACCTGACAAAGACGCCACCACATCACTGAAAAACAACTTTTATTCAAATTTGAGTTTCACGCCAACAGTCCTTTCTATCAAACACTCCTTCCTTCAACAAAGCAGTTAAGCGGTCTTTCATTGTTGTTGGGGTGTTGGTATAGGTCAGTGTTCACACTACAAACACTAGAAGGTATTTTGAATCACTGGATCACAATTGGACCCCGTTCACACCTGTACTGTCTACTTGTGATCGATCACCCATCACGAAGAGTGAATGGGCTCTTTGACTTCGGCACTTTGCTTGTAAGTTTGGTGATAACAGCTGAAGGTAATTCTGCTGTAGTACTCCTTGTACGTTTCTGTGTATGAAAGAATCGACTAAATGTCAAAAACATAAAAGTACCTGAGCAGTAACTTCTTAAATTAGTTTTATTCTTGAATGAAAAATCGGCAAACTTTATCTATCTGCCCCCAACAAACAGAAACTAATTTAGGCAGACAGATACAGTTTTCCAAATAGTTCCCAATGAAACTCTCCGGCCCTGTCAGCTGTGGATTAGTCTGGGTATCCATGGCCTTGTTTTTAAAAGAGCTGTGAATGTTCAGTTTTTCACATGTAAATTGTTTTAATTTTTAGCTACAAAAAAATAAACAAAACCCATCCAGCCCCATTGTATTGGGATGAAGGAAGGTAGAAATGACACGGAAACTAGAAAAGATATGCATGTTTGACATTCATCGAAGGTTAATCACTCAGCCAATCAGTGTGAAAAGCTAATCTGTGCTTCCTCACCACATGACCAGCCTTTTCCGAAAAGTTTCACTATGTTGCATGAATGCCATAACCACTTCTGCACCCTACTTTGGTTGAGTGATGTGAAAAATGAATATTTTTTTCCTTGGCCCATGATGAACCTTTGCACCAAGTTTCATGCAGATCCGTTCATAATGTTTTGAGATATCCTGAAGCCACCCACCTGAATGTCCTGTGGTTTGTTGGGCAGGGGTTTGGGCTGGCTGCTGGCCCCCCTCCTCCTCTTCTTTAGCCCTCCATGGGCGTTGTAGGCGGGTGGGGAGCGTTTGGGGGTCTGGGCAGTCGGCGTTTCCTGGCCTGTGGGCCCTTGGGGGCCGACGATCACCATGGAGCGTCCATCGTCGGGGCCCTGATCTTCTGTGGTCTCCAGCATCAGCATGCTCTCTGTGTCTTCCTCGCCCATGGTGTCCAGAGAAATCACTGAGCAGATAGATAGATAGATGTTTCAGTTTCTGTTTTGAGATTACAGGGCAGAATGATAGACAGACAGATAGACAAATAGACAAAATGATCAACTGACTGATGAATTAATTGATGATATTACTTGTGACAGTGTCCAGCTCCACATTGGGGTTGTGCTGCAGGGCCTCCGGCTGAGGAGGAGGCTGGAAGATGGGAGCCGCTCCTGGTGGAGGGATGTAGGAAACCTGCAGGGTCAGCGTGGCCTGGAGGAGACACACAAAACACATTCAGCTGACTTATCAAACAGGAAACTAGACTGCCATGAGACAGGCATAACATGTTAAAGTGTATAATTAGTGCAGGTGCAGTGTCTGATCCAAACAAGGAGATAAGAGACCTGCAGGCTGAACATGGCCTAGTGGAGAAGATTATTAGACATAATATTAAAGCTGTATTTTATTGTCAAATAGGAAAGTGATATGGGGAAGGCCAAAGATGGAAATTCCCCTGCAAAATAAAATAAAGACAATCATTTCCTACATTGAAAAATGATAAAGCAGCGGACTTTGCCTGGTTCATGTGGCATGGGGAGCCCAAATGTGTGGCTCGTTGGTCTAGGGGTATGATTCTCGCTTCGGGTGCGAGAGGTCCCGGGTTCAAATCCCGGACGAGCCCTTTCCTTTGAGCAGGTAACCAGTTTACTGCCTATCACAGTACGTTAAAACAATATACACTATATTACCAAAAGTATTCGCTCACTTGCCTTTACTCATACTATGAACTGAAGTGCCATCCCATTCCTAACCCATAGAGTTCAATATGATGTCGGTCCACCTTTTGCAGCTATTACAGCTTCAACTCTTCTGGGAAGACTGTCCACAAGGTTGAGGAGAGTGTTTATAGGAATTTTTGACCATTCTTCCAAAAGCGCATTGGTGAGGTCACACACTGATGTTGGTCGAGAAGGCCTGGCTCTCAGTCTCCGCTCTAATTCATCCCAAAGGTGTTCTATTGGGTTCAGGTCAGGACTCTGTGCAGGCCAGTCAAGTTCATCCACACCAGACTCTGTCATCCATGTCTTTATGGACCTTGCTTTGTGCACTGGTGCACAGTCATGTTGGAAGAGGAAGGGGCCCGCTCCAAACTGTTCCCACAAGGTTGGGAGCATGGAATTGTCCAAAATGTTTTGGTATCCTGAAGCATTCAAAGTTCCTTTCACTGGAACTAAGGGGCCAAGCCCAGCTCCTGAAAAACAACCCCACACCATAATTCCTCCTCCACCAAATTTCACAGTCGGCACAATGCAGTCTGAAATGTACCGTTCTCCTGGCAACCTCCAAACCCAGACTCGTCCATCAGATTGCCAGATGGAAAAGTGTGATTCATCACTCCAGAGAACGCGTCTCCACTGCTCTAGAGGCCAGTGGCGGCGTGCTTTACACCATTGCATCCGACGCTTTGCATTGCACTTGGTGATGTGTGGCTTGGCTGCAGCTGCTCGGCCATGGAAACCCATTCCATGAAGCTCTCTGCGTACTGTACTTGGGCTAATCTGAAGGTCACATGAAGTTTGTAGCTCTGTAGCAATTGACTGTGCAGAAAGTCAGCGACCTCTTTGCACTATGCACTTCAGCATCCGCTGACCCCTCTCCGTCACTTTACGTGGCCTACCACTTCGTGGCTGAGTTGCTGTTGTTCCCAAACGCTTCCATTTTGCTATAATAGAGCTGACAGTTGACTGTGGAATATTTAGGAGCGAGGAAATTTCACGACTGGATTTGTTGCACAGGTGGCATCCTATGACAGTTCCACGCTGGAATTCACTGAGCTCCTGAGAGCGGCCCATTCTTTCACAAATGTCTTGTTTCACAGTCTGCATGCCTGAGTGCTTGATTTTATACACCTGTGGCCAGGCCAAGTGATTAGGACACCTGATTCTGATCATTTGAATGGGTGAGCGAATACTTTTGGTAATATAGTGTATATAAGAGGATCCTGGTACAAACATGCTGAAGACTTGCAGACCTCAGTTGTATGTACAGTGATACATTCAATGTCATCACATTGAGACTGCAAGACTGGCCTCAAGTCTGTTTCACTCACAGCTGTGAAAACAACCTGTGTCTTACTTAGACGGGAAGACCTCCTCTTTAATGGGACAGGCTGCAATAAAGCATTTTGATGACCTCTAGAGCCAATACTTCTCCATATTTCTGCATCATGATTGGTTTCAATATAATTTATGGCCTACATGATTCAAGAAATGTTTCAGTACAGTAATGGTCTACACATTCATAATAAGTTTGTTTTTGTTTTTTTTAGCAGACAATTGGAAAACTACATCACATCCATATTGCAATATATTGTGGGTAATTAAAACTGTGAAGAGTCTCTGGAGGTCTGCAGAGCGTCCACTTGAGGATTTGGACAGCCAGAAAAGTCTGCGAGTCTGCAAGGTGCGGTGAAATCGCAAAAGGTGGCTTCAGCCGTGGAGAAAACATGCAAAATCCAAAAAGGAAGGAGCAATGCTGAGTTTCAAATCAAGGAACTGCTTAGCTAACCACATAGCACAGTTAGCTATTTAACAAGCTGACATTATCTTCGCACAAAGTCGATAAGATGCTGCCTGTCGGTGATAAAACGATCAGTATAATGGCACATACATTTCCCAAATCTACCCAATTCTGCTGAGATGGACTGTTATTCACGTCGTTTGGAAACACAAGTTAACTGTTCCAATCCAACATGGCCACCAGAGGCCCGTTTACATCGCATACTGTTAAAGCTGCAGTGTAGCTGTTGTGATGGGTTTGAGGTCCAACGTGTAGTCTTCACCAGTTTCCTTTAACAGGAAAAAGCAGCTTAAGTGATAAGCTCTGATGGTCCTATAAACAAAGATATCGTGTCTGTATACACACCCGCCACATTTCTCTGCCTCAGACCAGCGGATCAGAATAATAATGTACAAATTATCTTAGGTCTCTCTCTGTCCTGAATCACATGTCCTCTCCTGGATCTTCATTTTCATTTTACTCATTTAACTTTTTTTTTCAGATGTCATTAACTTTTTGTGACAGAGGAACTGAAGCTTGTTCTAGTGTTGCGCTCACTGTAGGAGACTGAATAAATTAGTAAGATGTAAAATGTGATTGTGTGTATGTGTGTGTGTGTAAATGTAAAATGTGTATAAATTTCTCAGAAATGGAGATTACCACAGCAAAACTGTTGCAACAAAACCCTAAAAGGAAAATAATGAAAGACAACTTTGTTGACCAAAGGAGCAAAAAATATTCTGAACTGATGTAGACACACACGCACATGCAAGAATTAAGGTGCACACCCACTCACACACACACACACACACACACACACCATTGTACCTAGTGTAATATAAACACAGACTTCGTCATTCTTAACCTGTCACCTCAAACTGACTGATGTCCTTCCCTCAGTGCATGTGCGTGTGTGTGTGTGTGTGTGTGTGTAACATCAATCAGATCCACTCTGACTCAGAGAGGAAGACAGTGTTTTCAGTTCAGGAAATGAGGATGGGAAGCACAGAGCCATTTCTTCTGCTGCTGCAAAGTACTGTACATACGGCACAAGGAGGTGTGAGTGTGTGTGTGTGTGTGTGTGTGTGTGTTTCACAAGAAGTGTGTATGTTGTTGTCCTGCTTCACCAAGAGGGAAAGGCGGTTATGTAGGTGTGATAAGAGGTTGTTATTCTGGTCTGATTATATAATATTCAGGAGTCTCTCTTGGTCTCTATTTTAAGGCCCAGACAGGAAACTCAGAATGACTTACGATTTGTCACCAGTTCTTAATATATTATTGCAAGCTTATACTGTAAACCTATCTGTCTGCAGTGTGTGTGTGTGTGTGTGTGTGTGTGTGTGTGTGTGTGTGTGTGTCTCACCCCGGTGTTGTTCCTCTTGGTGTCCAGCAGGGAGACGGTGAAGGTGGCAGCCAAATTGGGAGAGTTGAGAATGTCCCTGAGGGCCACCCTGCTCTCCCCCAGGAACCTGCACACACACACACACACACACACACACACACACACACACACACACACACACACACACACAGATCAGTGAGTATAGAGGGGAGTAGAGAGCATCCTCAAAGTTGCTGTATCCTGAATCTAAAATATGTGTGTACATCTTAGTGGTTCAACACTGTTTTATAACAATAAATAACCTGTAACATCCACTGTACATAGGCCTACTTACATACATTTTCTAGCACTCTGTATATACTGTATTCTTTTTACTCCATATCCACCCTATGTATATATCCATATGCAATATTTATTCAAGCATCTTTGCACTCTGCTCCACTGCACTATTGTCTGCTACGTCACTTTTTCCATTCGTTGGTAGTTGTTTTGGTTCGTTTGTTTCCTTTTTGTTCTCTGTACAAAGCGGTAATATGTTTGTTTACTGTGCTTGTATGTCAAACTCTGTGTAAGTACATGAGAACATCGGAAGTGACCGGAGTCACATTCCTTGTATGTGCGGACATACTTGGCGAATAAAGCTGATTCTGATTCTGACAAATTCCTACTTTGAACATGACAGGCCGGCTCCCAAACTCACTAAGTCAGTTACGTAGCATGGCTGAGTTTATAGTTATAGATGAAGTAATGATGAAACCACTTATAAATGGAGTGATATCGATTTGTGGTTCACAAAAAAACAGTCCCCAAGGACCGCCTGTCTTGAGAGTTTTTGTTTCAACCTCTACTCTTGCACACCTGATCTAGTTCAGGGTTAATGCTGATTGGTTGAAGGATGAAACAGGGCGTGCATGATAGTGTGTGGCCCTAAATTGGACCAGGAACTGGAGCTTAACTGGATCTAGGACAAAAACTTGCAGAATGGGGTCATAGTGTTGTGTGAACCACTGATATAGACGGCATGAGGGATATATGTGAAACTTGTGTGATACTTTGTGGATCCCTGTGGAGAGTCTCTCTTTTGTCTCTCCTCTGTAAGAAGGTAAGAGGTCAGCCAAAGCTTGTAGTGGCTGGCTCAAGGGCACTCCAACAGCGTGGATGCTGTTGACACACGGGTTTGAACCTGGGTTTTCCAGGTAAAAGGACCGCGAGCCTGTAGCTGACTAAACCACCAATCTGCTACCGAGTGCTACCAAGTTTTCGTCATGAAGTAAAGCGAAAACAGAGGAACTGGAGCAGAAAGTAAAGCTGCAGTTGAAGCTGACAGAAGTAGAAATGTGCTCAGTTTGATAACCAATCCTTATTCCGTCCTAATCAGAGCTCCAATCTATTGTGTCCCAGAATCGCATGAAGCAATTCGCCTTCCGGAGTGTCCGTTTCCGAGGGCAGCATTCCCTGGATTCCCAAGCCCTCCAACCCCCTCCCTCGTGTCCATTGTGGTTTCTGAATGCGATTACTTAAACCAGGACTCACTCTTGCCGTTCAGTGCTAAACAACAGTGAGGAGAGCTGGAGGGAAGCCAGCTGCTTTAGCTGAGAAAGAACGTCTTGGGCAGTTTTGGGTAAGGAAAGCTTGAAAAAAGGGGGTAACTTCAGGGTTAAGGTAAAGGATGCAGCCAAAACCCACCAAAAGTCACTTTTTACCCAACATTTTGTTTGCAGCAATCTCTAGTCCTGCATTTTTTGGAGCTGATATACATCTTTATGAGTTGAAGTAGCATTAAACTGATGCACACTTTCCAGATGGATGATTTAGGATTGTATTTGGGCATAGATAAAAATACACTGGTCATGCTTGGTTTGTATGGACTGTGAGGAAGCTGAGGTATGAAAACATGAATGAATCAACAAATCAGTCAATCAGTGGGTGGGCAAAAAAATGAAATAATAAATAGTCGGTGGCCACAATGAAAGACTGACCCCGATCCCTTTAAGCCTGCCCCTCCTTGAGGAAGGGATTCCACCGACTTGTCATCTTGATGGAATGGAACAGCCCAAAAATAACCATGTGAAGGGGTGTTTTCCCCCTCACGTCTTAAAACAAACAACTTTGAAGCACCACACCCCTGTCCGTGCCCTCAGCTGGTCCCGGGGCTGCCTTCCCCATTTCAGCCCTTATCTCACTTCCTGTACTCTGACCTATGAGAAGGAATGATTGGTATTCCCCTTTCTCTGACTGGCCGGGTGAGTGTCTCCATGGATACTATTCTGGGATGGGAAGATTGTCCCAGAGTAAGTTTCGGATGTCCAACCTTGCATCCAGTTGTTTGGAGACGTTCTTGACAAAGAGATACAGTCTCTCATGCAGAACAGCTTTGGTTTCTGATTTACCAGAGTTACAAGACACGGACATAGCAAAGTGCCACACACACTCACATACACACTCACACACACAGATTAGCCAGTACCTGTTCCTCCCCATCTTCTCATGGTCTTTGACGACACAGTGCAGCTCTGCTCCAGAGTCCAGAGGAATTCCCTTCAGATCCCATTCAAAACCCTGACAGAGATATCACATATTCCCCATTCAGAAGCAATGCACTTTCCTCCAAAATCAGCTCCATTTGAATATGTAAAGTGCGATGTAGTTGTCGGGAAATTTTACATTTTGTAAACTGCTTTGACAATGTGGCTTTGGAGGATGAAAAAGAAGAGATAGGCAGTAGATGGGAGCTTGTGTGTGCAAAGTCATGACCATGAACTGTATTTTCACCAAAGAAACACAAATATAAAATGTCAAGAGAAGCTGCAAAGCCACAAGTTCAAACATTCATGGCTCCAAATTGCAGCGAGAGGTGATTGTTTGAAATTTGAGGACTTGATTGATGAATGAAATGTCTTCTTGAGGTGATGAAGACAGTCAGCCATGTTTTGCATGCCCAGCTTTCTGTGGACTGACTGACTCACTCGGAGTCAATTTAGGATTTTACTATGAAGTATCTTTTGTTTAAAAAAAATTAATTTATAACGTTTCAAGTTGAGAAAACAAACATAAAGGGCAGAGAACATGAGGTCTTGTTTGGTATCGACAAGCATCAAAGACAGGCAGATGGGTAGAGTTCAATTACACACAGATTTCAGAATTAATGCCAAATGTATGAGGAGAAAAAAAAACTGTATCTGTTCACAGAGAGAAACAGTCCCATTTCCTCCAGTATTTTTTCCCTTTGTCTCTCTGTAGAATAGATGAAGGGTGTATGTCATTTTGTCCATGGAGTGTACATGTAAAAAGGTCCACAGTTAACAGTTTTTGTTTCTAAGAAGCCAACATTTGGTGAACACTTGCAGGTGGACAAAATTTCCCAACAATGACCAAACCCAAAACAGTAATTTTGGGAAAACAGAGGGGAATTGTCTAAGCTGGTGGTGACGTGATGCCCTGCACAATTACAGCCATTCTTGGTGATTTAGGCTGATAGGACAAATGGATTTTTACATAAAAATCTTGGCTGGTTGCAGATTTCTAATGTGTTGGTCCACCATAACAGCTTCGGCGCTGCTTGGAAAAGATTTTACTAGATATCAGACGACAAACACGATAGAAAATTAAGTGATTCATCGTTTCACACCCATCATAATCAGTCAAGGTGGTCTAAAGATAAAGGACAAAGCACTGCAATGCACCTTCTTCTCCAAATCATCGATGGGCACCTTGTCTCCATTTTTAACGCAAGCATCAGACACCTCTCACCCATGCTACCATCAGTAAAGTCACAGAAATCAAACCTCAGCTTTATATGTTATTGGTCTGCAGTTGGTGTACATTTTGATTTAACCCTAAGAGTCGAGGTTTTCGTTGTGGACAGAATCGAGCCGTCGTAATGCGGCGCTTGGACACACAGATGGTGTCAGGACAAGGACCGATCCTGTGTGGAAGTATCTGCTGTCAACCTTGTTTCCCTCATTATTCAGGTGTTTCTTGTATTTTTTGCAGTTACCTGTGATTAACTGAGTTAGGACTGATGGGTCTGAGTGTGGTGAGGACATACCTCATTCCAAACAGGGTTGGGGTTGTTCTTGATCACCTTCGTCTTTTTCTTGGACCCTGAAACAGATGGAAAAGGAGAAAAAACAGTGATTACTTCTTCTTTAGCTCACTTCGTACAGTAAACCCATTTAAACCAAAAACAAATCTATCAGCAGCTAGTGCCATGGGCGTTTTAAACTGGAACCGATCCAGCAAAATGTTGGCGTTCGATGTCAGGATTCAGTATCCAAACACAAAAATCAATCACAGGCATTCACATTTATTGATGCAGCCACGTTCACAGCCACAGAGTATCTCCACTATAGCTGTCAGAGGGGAGGTTACAGATCACCTGAGAGCCCACGACTGGATGGATGCCACACTCGAACCACGAAGGGATGCTACCCTCTTGATCACCTCAAGGACCAAACCAATGGCCAATCAAAGCTTTGTGTCCCAATGTCGGTTTTTCAAGAACTGACAAAACCAGTCTCAACATTTTAACAGCCTTTTTCCAGGCTTCACAAACTCAAGCATTGCTTAATTCTCTCAGATTATGGAAGAGCATTTGATCCTTCATCTGAGGTTAAACATGAGGATGGGTAAAATTCACAATAACCCGTTTGGATTTTGATTGATTTTGTTTTGGCGACTGCTTTTCCTCCACAGTCAGAATTTCTAATTAATAGCAGTAAAATGGTTTTAAGTGAAATCAACTCTCACCAACAAAATCAGTTGATGAGCCAAAGAAATGAAAGCAACTTTGCAGCCGGTTGACCTTTCAAACACACACACACACACACACACACACAGACACGCAGTAGTCTAAATATACTGTTCCCAAAAGGCATCAGACAATAGCATAAAAATATGCACATGGTGGTATGCCATTTGTGTGTGTGTGTGTGTGTGTGTGCGTGTGTGTGAGATCTTCCTGCGACTTCCCGTAACATGGAGTTCTGGGCTCTGATTTCCTGTCTGCTGGGCATTCTGACAGGAAGTAGGAAGCGCAATCGACCAATGAACTGCCAGGATTTATGTATTTTATGAAGAGCCTTTATCACCGAGCGCAGCCAGTAACACACGTGTGCGCACTGAATGCACACTTACACACACACACACACACACACACACACACACACACACACACACAAACGCGACAATTTTTCTCATTGTTTCCATTCCTCCCAATCTGAAAGAGGAACACACACTGCAGCATAAATCTTCACATGTTCAAGCAGGAATACACAGGAGTATATAATCCCTCTCTCTCTCTTTCTCTCTCTCCCTCTCTCACACACACACACACACACACCACACACACACACACACACACACACAGGTTGAGATGTTCTTTCCAGATGAAGGGAAACGCACACAATGACTATTGTCTGATCTTTGCAGCTACTCATCCATTTCCACGGAGTGACCATCGGACAATGACTGGTACAGCTGAGAATAAAGAGTAGGAAACATTAGTGAAAAAAACAAATCTCTCATATCAAGGACACATCAAAGCGTGTCATTCACTTTGGAGATGAGACGGCGAGGAGCGACTTCCCCATCGCGTCAAAGTGAAGTAACTTTAGATCCCATTTCCGCAGAAACGAAACCGACCTGCGTTAAAAGTCAGAAACCAAACCAGGACGTGGCGACGGTCGGGTGGCTTTGATGAGCCAAAAGCATCGGAGTGTCTGTGCAAGCTGATCAGCTGTTTGATTCTCTTTAAAGTTCCTTCCAAGTGGCTTCAAAATTAGGGAAAAAAACCCCAAAACAAAACACATTTTTCCATATTTTGCAACAGTGTCAAATCCATATTGTGTCTCTGCTGGTTGCAGCTTCATTGAAGCTCCATCACACTGATACTGAGTGAAATATTCAAACTCAAGATGCTGCTGTTTCATGGCTGCAGCATCACATCAGATAGAGAAGATCTACATGTCTTGTGCATCATTTCACGCACATTTCCCGGGAATTCAACAGGACATGTTTGGGATCTTTGGAAAGCTTGGGATCTCCACTAGAATTTCAAATAAAGTCCTGTGGGTTTGAGCAAAGCTTCTGTTTTTGTTTTTTCGTTATTCTGCAGAACAGTAGCCAAAAGTGAATCTAGTTTCATCACAGAGAAACTCAGCACAGCCACAATGATGTTTATGTAATAGGAAAAAAAAAAAAAATCAAAATTATTAAAGAGGAACATTAGCTGTCAGGTTTCAGTGTTGACTTCAACAAATAAAAGAACAAGGGCCTCTCTGTTGATGTGGTGATTTATGGTGATGTTAAATTAACATACGGGGAGAAATCCAGCATTAAAGAGGGAGAGCTCATTTTATTAATCACTGTGGCTACAGCTGCTCTCGATGTGCATTGTATTTGAAACACCAAACATTAAAGGAGACATCATCTGTGTTCCGACTAAAACACACAACTCATGCAAACCCAAGATTTTACATAAGACTGTAGACTACGAGTTTTGCACACACACACACACACACACACACACACATGCACATGCACTCGTGCACACACGCTCACACATTCACACAGAAATTCTTTCTCTCCGTACACACAAGAGAAGAAGTTGTTTTCTTTCCTGTTTTCCCCACATTCAGCACCCAATGTGAGAGAGCATACACCCATTCACCCACCCACACACACACACACACATACATACACAGAGAGAGAGACAAATACCGACGCAAGTGTACCTCCGTTCTTGGACGATATCTTAAAAAACACCTCCACCCTTCCACTGAAGGGTCGAGAGGGCATGTAGTTTGTGTGTGTGTGTGTGTGTGTGTGTGTGTGTGAACTGCCTTAGCCTTTTCCCTGTTAAATCTCCTGGCAGCTGACGTCTGAGCGCGAGGCATCTCAGAGACAGGAAGTGGCACAGTGTTTACTTCCCGGTTCTTCCAGAGGCTGCAGCTTGGCACAGCCGACACTTTCTGTCACCACGCAGCCGAGAATAGAGCCGACCGACCCGCAGCACTGACAAATACCTACGGGAAGGCTAAGTTTAGACCTGAGCAGTGTGTGTGTGTGTGTGTGTGTGTGTGTGTGCGGGGGTGTGTGTGGGCATGTTGGTAAATAAAAATTGCGGTGACTTTTGGAACAAAGAAATGAGGAATATTTTGTTGCACTTTTCACTTTGTAAAGTGGGCATTAAGGTTCTGGGTTGGGACTAAAGGGTTTAAGTGATTCAATTAAAGTAATTTTCTTATAAATAAATGAAAGATTAATGAATAATCTCCTCCTTCGTTGACGTTGCCTGCTGTGACAGAAGCATTCTGCACTACTAATAGATACATAGATGCATACATACATACAAACACACGTGCTGCTGTGTTTTTGCACACTACTGCTGTTTTATATTGTGTATATTGTATATTGTGTACCTTGTTTTTTAATCATCTCTCCTAATGCTGCTGCCTGTATTCCTGTAACACCCGAATTTCCATTATGGGGGATAAATAAAGTGTTATCTTATCTCTTATCTTATACATACATACATAGATTTGTTACTGTCCTTTTACAAGGAAATTTGTTGCCACCAATCTGCACAGCGCCTCACATATGCACCACATGACATCAGTACATCCATTAGATTAGATTAGATTAGATTAGATTAGATTAGATTAGAGTAAATGGCACAGCAGCAGTAGCAGTAGTTAACATCAAAGTTCACATCAAAGAAAGAAATACAAAAATGGTAGACTAAGGTGAAATGGGAATAGGACACAATAGAGCCGTCTGTATATAAATGTGCAGTGTGTGTGTGTGTGTGTGTGTGTCTATAAAGCATATTATGTACATATGCAAGGATCATGTGTATGTTCTGTGTGTATTAATCCATTAGCCAGGTAAATACAAGTAATGTTAACTGACTGTAGATTCTGCTTCTGAAGCCTTTGCCTCAGATCAGGATCCTGATGCTGTTTCTAAAATATACATCCAGTACATTCACTCATACAGTAAGTGTTTGTATATGCATGTGCAAAATCTGTGGCGGCTGCATTTCACCTGTGAGCGGTGTGTGTTTGTGAGCCTCAGTCAGTGCAGGTAGGAGTCACTGTGCTGCTGCAGGGCTGTGGAGTCTGACGACACAAAAGCAGCTCAGTGCAAAAATATTTATTTACCTCCAATTCTCTCTGCAGAACAAACAGTTTGCTGCTTGAATGCCCAAATCCATTCTCTCATTCGCTCATGTCCTGTGTCACTTCTCACATGTTTTGATGATGAAGTGTAGTCTGGAGATGAGACAGACTGGTCGGGGATTCCTCCCGGTGAAGGAGGAATGTGTGACACCCTGTCACTGCTCAGTCATGTGGTGTGAAAACCACAAAACACTAAACATTCCCGATTCCAGACAGGCTGTGTGCGGTGAACACTACGGTGATCTGATCGGAGGGATTATCCATGATCGTTTTCCAGCTTCCCTCTCATCCTCCTCTGCGTCACTGCCTCCACACTCTCCAGCTCCGTCCCACCACACAGCTTGCCCAGATAAACCGACGAAGCCAAAGATGATGTGTCCATTTGCCATCAGTTATCACACATGTACGTCTACATTGTCACTGCAGCTTCACACTGCTTGAACGCACAAATCTGACCTGATCACGTGCAAATCACAATGTGGACGGTCAGAAGATCAGATCGGATTTGAGAAGCAAAACCGATTTGCCGGCAGGCTGAACAAAGCCTAAACACCGGCACCGGGCACCTGGCACTTTAACATAGACTTTATTATTTATTATTCTGCACTACACATGCCATTTTAACAACATTAGTGCTCAGATTTTTATCTCTTTTTTATACTATTTTAAGATTTTTAACTTTAACGTTAACGTTGTTGGTTATTATTATCTGTTTGTCTTTTGTTGTGTATGTATCCATGTGTATTTATGAATGTGTGAATGTATGTATGGACTGTGAGCTGTGAGATACCTGAATTTCCCAATGAGATCAATAAAGTATCTGTCTATCTATCTATCTATCTAAATTTCCGTTTCAGCCTCTTTATAATCGATTGCTGTCACCTAAGAGTTAAGCCATGTACTCTGATCACTTTATACATCTTGAGTGGATCTATTGGATGGCTACAAGGTCATGTGAAAATGCATCCAGACACACTGGGGCTGAATTTGAGCCTGATTTCTTAAACCATCACAAAGGAGGCTTGAGACACGCTGAGGCCACAATCTGGACATGTTTTTATACAACTCTACATCTTTTCATGTTTCATTAGCATCAGCAGAAAAGAAACCCAACTACTGTGGAAGTTCACATGGCCAGGAAAATGGAAGATTATCATGTCTGGAGTGCCCGCTGCCTTTAAAAGCCAATCGGTGCAAGAATTGGAGTCGCTGGAGCCGATGTCTCCCTGCAATACGCAACGATAGACGCATCAAAGTCAGTGCAAATCAGTACTGTGTCCTACCCAAAAAAAGAAAAAATAATTGGAAATGGTTAAAGTTTGTTGGGTCATGGCCATGTAATTGGGTTCCTAACTCTCTAACAAAGATGCATGAAATTGCAAGAGTAAATGTGGCCGGTGATGCAGCCTACATCCAGCTGTAAACACTCGGTGTCTGCTGGCTCTTTCCTGCTGCACAGGAAGTCATTTGTTTTACGTTTCCTGGTTTGTTTGAAATAAAACGTAGAAGAAGAAGAAAAAGAACTGACTTGAACTCCAACAACAGAAAATCCAAGTCCCGCCCACTCTGCTTGATTGACAGGTGATCTCTGGGAATTATGGTGCAGGATCATGGAGATCAGTGAAGGTTACGAATGAAGGAACGAATGACCCAAAGAATGAATCAGTGGAAAAATGAGTACCGTGTGTGTGTGTTTGAGTGTGTGTGTGTGTGTGTGTCCAGGTTATAATTAGCAGAAAACAGGACTGAGGCAGGGGAAGCTGCGAGCGGGTTGCCAGTCCTTTTAATTCTGTTTTTAACTGTGAACAACACTCGCCGTTCCAACAACAACACTCGCGACGGAAATCCTCTCCTCAGCACACAAACAAACACATGCTGCCACACTAAAAACACACACACAGGTAAATACACACACACACACACACACACACACACACACACACACTTGAACCCTTCATCACCCTTGTGCAGACACACAATCACTCAGAGAAACAATGAAGGACGGGTAAACTGAACTCTGAAACAGAAAACTGTTCCACGTAATCAGCCTTTTCTCCTCAGATGGCTGTGTGTTAAATGTGTGTTTAATCTGCCCATATATGCTCCCATCAAAACACACCAGATTGAAACTACTGATTACGACATACTTCCATAAGAATCTGTCAGTCAAAAACCCGATTTAAATAAAATAACAAATGAAAAAGGTGGATTTTAGGTGTTTTAGGTGTCATCCTTAAAGGAGCAGTTCATCCAAACTACCATAAAAAGATACAATCCAGACAGTTTTTCAGGCCAGGTATTCATGCCATTGCTTTTGGAAAGAGCTGTTGCTGTTGAGGTTTTCACATGCACATTTTTGACAGTTTCCACAAAACAAAAACCCATCAGCTCCATTGTACTGGGTTGAAGGAGGACAGACTGGAAACCTCACCAAATCACACAGAAACTACCTGCATGGATATTATATTGTTGCAAGGTCATACAGAGAAGGCCTGAGACAGAAAGTCCTGCATCATAATATAATAAATATATAATACTTGAAAATGGTTAAACTGCTGCTTTCACCTGGGTTAAGCTGAATGGGAAGACACTGAGCGACTGCTGTGCTTTGTCTTTTAAATGTGAATGTGTGGCTCGTTGGTCTAGGGGTATGATTCTCGCTTTGGGTGCGAGAGGTCCCGGGTTCAAATCCCGGACGAGCCCTTGTCTTTCTGCACTGTCCCATTTGCAAAAATCCTAGATTCTTCAATCCCAGTGTTGTACCTCAAGCTGTGTGCTTTTGGGCTCTCACACATGAAAGATGTCCAATGTCGATGGTTGTGTCACCAAAATGGCAGTCCCACACCTAACTGTCATAGAGGCTCGAAGATGGTCGTGGTCCTGCCCTGCGTTCCAATACTCATACTGCCATACTATTAAGTAGGGAAAAAAAGATTTAGTATGTCCCAATACATAGTATGTCAGATGCAGTATGCCAAGAGTACCAGGATGTTCTACTACATCCGGTCAGATTTCGCAGTATGGCTTTCAGCATGCTGCTCTGGCCATTCTGACCCACAATCCTATGCGCAGCGGACGTTACCTCACACTGACTGAGTTGCGTGTACAAGCCACGCCCACATACGGATGACAACAAAACACACATATCGCACCAAACTCGTTCAATGACAGCAGAAGCGACAGGAAGACAAAAGATCAGAAATATGACAGATGACGGCGCAGTATGAAACAGCACCGGCATTTTGACAACAGCATTCAAATGTGGCGCTACGGACGGCGGCGGAAGTGAGCAAGAGGGTCGGACTTCAGGGAAGATGTATGTAGTGTGTCCCAATAGTATGCATTCGCATGCATATTTCATACTAAACTACATACTTTGTAAGGGCAGCTGCAGTACATACTAAAAGTAAAAAGTATAAGCAGTAGCGGTTTTAGGCACGGGCGAAGCGGGCAGCCGCCCGGGGCGGCATATTTTCATGTCACGTGGGGGGCGGCATGAGCGCAAAAAAAAAAAAAAAAAAATCATCCTCGCTGCAAAGCAGTTTTCTATTACCGTATTCATCTGAATATAAGACAATATTTTTTTCCATTGAAAATGCCCTGAAAAAACGCCCTCGTCTAATATTGGGGTCTAAGCAAATACACATGTATTGTGCTTGCATATAAACCAGTAGGTAGGCTCGCCTGATGCCGCAATTACCGGCGAATGGCCGCATTGCGCAGTCAATAATCAACCATGTTGTCTGTGTCATTGTGCGTTGTGCTGCTGCAGCCGCGTATGAGCAAAAGTTGATTTATAATGAGAGGATGGCAGTATGTGTGCGCCGCTCACCTGTCAGATCCGGCAGACCTGACCGGGTGGGCGCGGCACCTGTAAGCATCAAGCCGGTGCTGCAGCCGGCCCGCCTGATGCTGACCGGTGGCTTTTTTTTTTTTTTTTTATACAAACAAGATTTTGTCCATATAAAAAGTATTTTTCCAAAAAAGGTATTTGTGCAGGTGTTGGCGCCCCTGCTCTGGGAGGGGCGCGTGTAGCCGCCAGAGGGGCACCGGTAGCGGCCGTTATCGCTTGGAAGTTCTCGCCGCGCGCGCGCGGCTAGAACAGAAGGGCGCAAGGCAGTAATTTCGCCCAGGGCGGCAACATGGGCAGGACCGCCACTGAGTATAAGTATGCAATTTGGAACGCAGGGCGTGTCTTGCAACCAAAGATCACCTGGGAGAAACTTTAGGATCACCATCTCACAATGTGACTGCAGCCATGATCTACTGTACATTTACTAACTAACCAATAGGAATTCAGCATAAAATGACATACCGATCAACACAATACTGGTGCTAAACCCACTGATGGAGATAAAACAAGCAAAACAAAATATTTGAGATGCCAACAAAGAAGAAATCGACCAAGTCCACATTCTCCTCCTCCCCGTCTTTGGATTTGTGTCCAAACACATTACTATCCCCATTGCAAGGCTCCATTCTTGCTTCCCTTCATTGTTTACCACTACAGCTGCACAGATGCATCACGTACGCCGATGATGTTTTCTTGTATATTGACTTGGATCGCAGCCAATAAGATTCATTCGGTGTGATCGTCGTACAGTCTACATACATGAAACTTGATGTCATTCCTAAGTTTTTTAGATCCATGTTGCACTAGTGTGGCTTACAATAAACTTATAAGACTACTAAAATCTAACTCTCTGTAGGCGCCATATGGGAGAAATGAGATGAAAAAAAAGCGCATCCTGACATACCAACATGTTCTCTGGACTCCTGCTGATCCCCTACTATACATTTGGAGACTATTTAAATGGATAAACTGCACATTTATCTATCATTTATATATTTATTTAGTATTCAGGGGGAACTTCTGCATTAACTGTAAAATCCAGTATTGGTGAAAACTGTCACTTATACTTTCAGAGAAGTCTTAATTTATTCATATAAAGGTACTGCATCATAATAAAATAAAGAGAACTGTTTCCTACTTGAAAATGGTTAAACTGCTGCTTTCACCCAGGTGAATGGGAAGACACTGAGCAGCTGCTGTGCTTTGTCTTTTAAATCGAATGTGTGGCTCGTTGGTCTAGGGGTATGATTCTCGCTTCGGGTGCGAGAGGTCCCGGGTTCAAATCCCGGACGAGCCCTTGTCTTTCTGCACTGTCCCGTCTGCAAAAATCCTAGATTCTTCAATCCCAGAAAATGATGTATAAATCCCAGTGTTGTACCTCAAGCTGTGTGATTTTGGGCTCTCCCACATGAAAGATGACCAACGTCAATGATTGTGTCACCAAAATGGCAGTCCCACACCTAACTGTCATAGAGGCTCAAAGATGGTCGTGGTCCTGGTCTTGCAACCAAAGATCACCTGGGAGAAACTTTAGGATCACCATCTCACAATGTGACTGCAGCCATGATCTACTTACATTTACTAACTAACCAATAGGAATTCAGCATAAAATGACATACCGATCAACACAACACTGGTGCTAAACCCACTGATGGCGATAAAACAAGCAAAACTTAATATTTGAGATGCCAACAAAGAAGAAATTGAGTCCACATTCTCCTCCTCCTCGTCTTTGGATTTGTGTCCAAACACATTACTATCCCCATTGCAAGGCTCCATTCTTGCTTCCCTTCATTGTTTACCACTACAGCAGCGCAGATGCATCACGTACGCCGATGATGTTTTCTTGTATATTGACTTACATCGTAGCCAATAAGATTCATTCAGTGTGATCATCGTACAGTCTACATACATGAAACTTGATGTCATACCAAAGTTTTTTATATCCATGTTGCACAGTGTGGCTTACAATAAACTTATAAGACTACTAAAATCTTAATTTATTCATATAAAGGTACTGCATCATAATAAAATAAAGAGAACTGTTTCCTACTTGAAAATGGTTAAACGGCTGCTTTCAGCCGGGTTAAGCTGAATGGGAAGACACTGAGCGACTGCTGTGCTTTGTCTTTTAAATGTGAATGCGTGGCTCGTTGGTCTAGGGGTATGATTCTCGCTTTGGGTGCGAGAGGTCCCGGGTTCAAATCCCGGACGAGCCCTTGTCTTTCGACACTGTCCCATCTGCAAAAATCCTAGATTCTTCAATCCTGGAAACTGATGTCCCTGTGTGATTTTGGGCTCTCCCACATGAAAGATGACCAATGTCAATGGTTGTGTCACCAAAATGGCAGTCTCACACCTAACTGTGACAGAGGCTCGAAGATGGTTGTGGTCCTGGTCTTGCAACCAAAGATCACCTGGGAGAAACTTTAGGATCACCATCTCACAATGTGACTGCAGCCAATATACATCCATGTTGCACAGTGTGGCTTACAATAAACTTAACAGATTGCTGAAATCTCAAAGTCTGTTGGCACCATAAGGGGGAAATGAGATGGAGGAAAAAAAAGTCCATCCTGACATACCAACATGTTCTCTGGACTCCTGCTGATCCCCTACTATACATTTGGAGACTATTTAAATGGAAAGACGGCACATTTATCTATCATTTATATATTTAATTAGTATTCAGGGGGAACTGCTCCTAACCTAGTATTGGTGAAAACTGTCACTTAAGTCTTAATTTATTCATATAAAGGTACAGTTTAAATGTATACTCTGAATTTAAAAAGATTTACATCAGTGCTAATAAAGGCTGTTAACTCTAAATGCATTAAGATGTGTGTTTAAATGAAATGTGATCAGTGTTAACTGATGCTGAGGATCAACAGCAAAATGCACAAAGCCGATCAATTCTACTCCTATATACTGGTCGAAAAATTTTATTAATGTTATTTTGATTTTGTTCATTCATGCCTCCTCTTCCTCATTTCTCCTGCTCCGTCTTGACTCTCTCTCTCTCTCTCTGTCACTCACACACACACACACACACACACACACACACACACACACATCTTTCTCTCCATAGCTTTCTTCTTACTCAGGCGGATATTATTTTGCCATTACTGTCTGCGATGTCTTTAAATGGTAATGGCATCTGATTTCTGAAGGGGAGGAAACACACACACACACACACACACACACACACACACAAAGATAAACACAGGCAAAGACACACACAGATGCGCACACTAACACACAGACAAAGAGATGAGGAAACCGACTCTCAACATCTTCATTCCTCTGGTTTATGCACACACACACACACACACAGAGACACACACACACACACACACACACACACACACACACACAGACACACTATGCTCTAAATTCCCCAAGTTGTTGCAACCCAGGGACACTTGTCCCATTTGGGAGCAACAACAAGAGCAGATCTCCTGAACTACCATTAACTCATTGCTTCCTCACTCTGACCAGTTTTTTGTTAAAAAATTATAGGACGCAATCAAAGGAAAAAAAAAAAACAAAAAAAATCCCCAGTCTTGTCAAATGGGGCCCAGTCATTATTTTGTAATGAACTGAGGTCATTTTTTCTTCCTTTCTCTCTGTGTGATCTGTGTAAATTATATATTTAGGTTCATATTTAATCAATCGTAAGAGCAAGATTAGATTGTTGGCTGTGATCAGCAGCTTTATAGCTCCCTCGGTCAAGGTCAAGAGTACGTGTGTGAAGGTGTGTGTTTGTGTTCATGCCTGTTGGCTAAAAGGGGGCGTGGCAGTGGGAGGGTCCTAAAGCAAAAAGGTGCATAACTTTGTGGCGGTGGGAGTGGCCTAAATCAAAAGGGGTGTCGCAGTGGGAGTATAATTCAATTGTTCAGTATTGTTTGCAATGTTACAGATATGTTTATTTATGGTAGTGGCACTAATGGGCCATCACTTATTTTTGTTTCCACTTTACCTTCTGCTGTCACTTTACCTTGCACGTTTAAAATAAAAACTTGAATAAATAAACCTGCATATTATTTTAATAGCTTCATATTGAATGCACAATAACAAGGTACATTTGTACATGTCACTTGGCCCAGTTTAATATAAAACACAGTTTTATACAATATATATATTGAAGGGGGTTTCAGTGCTCCATCACTTGATCAGTTTGGGGGTCCTTGGCTTGAAAAACATTGAAGACCCCTGCTTTAAACATTAAGTGGACCAGGTTTCTGACCCTGATGCCTTTGAGGCTCAATAAAATGATACAAATTTCAAAAATGCATCACTGTCAATCGAAAGATCGAAAAAAACTGCCTTTAGTTTTAATTTCAGAATAAGGCCTAAACGATTAAGATGAAAGATGTGAAAAGGTGAAGAGGAGGTCAGCAAAACACAGCAGTGTTACATAACTGAGAGACAAGAGGCACACACACACACACACACACACACACACACACACACACACACACATAAAAACACATATATCTCACTCTAACCCTCAAAGAGTCAAGGGGTTGCCATGGAAACCTGTGCACATGCATACACAAACACATGTCCTATTCCTTTTTGAGTGTCTATGTCCGTGCATGTGTGTGTGTGTGTGTGTGTGTGTGTGTGTGTGTGTAGGTGTGATGGCACCAGGAAGCGTGCGAGGACAAAGCCAGGAAGTAAAAGCAGAGCTCACCTCATTAAGGAGGCAGACCGCAGGTTGTGGAAAGAACATCAACAAAACTGAGCCGGTGGAAAAACAGTGAGAGACGCTTTCACTTTGTGCCGTTTGGCGTCCCCAACAGGATCAAACCAAACGTTTACCTGGACGGGCAGGTGCACACTCATCTCTCTACGTAGTTTACTGCCACGTCTGGAGAGCTAATCCAGCAGAGGCGGTTAAAAAAAAAAGCATTTTCATTCATTTTCCCACTTTTTTTTTTTTTACTTCCATCCAGGGGAGGAGCTGTTTGGACAGTCCTGGACACAGATGCCGAATGCTTTGCTCAAGGGAGAAGTCACTCAGTGTGTTTGTTTCAATGTTAGGACTCCATCATAACCCTGAAATCTTGACATTTGAGGGCAGTAAATTGCACGCAGCATCCTCTTTACCAACCCCGCCTGGTTTGTGATGTTTTAAACAAAATGAAACCAAATCTAAATCTTTCTCTGGTCGGGGCGGCTCGCTGCTGTTTAGGAGACAGTTTTTTTTTTTTTTTTTTTTTGGCTCTTTAGTTTTGATTCGTCCCTTCCTGTGTGTGTGTGTGTGTGTGTGTTGGGTTAGGTGGGGGGGGGGGGGACATTTCCCCGCAGTGGCCAAACCCTGCAACACAATTCAGTGTCTGCAAAAAGTTGAATCTCTGGGTTTCTCTCAGTGAGAGAAGACACTTTTCTCCTCTACAGCCAAACGTCATGATTTAGGCTTTAACATTTAGCCGTCTGCTGAACTCTAAGGCCTTTTTTATTATTATTATTATTATTTAATTCACAAGATTCACTCAAGTTGTTTAGTTTCAGAGATTTCAGAGAAAAAGCCTCTTTTTTTCAGAGCGCTCCAACTTTTTTTTTTGGCTGCTCCGAGCGCTTCCGGTCGATCAAACTTTTCAGAAAGCTGCTGGTGTCGTCACCGTCGCTTCTTATCAGGCGACCAATCATGGAGCGGACTCGTCACCTAGGCAACAGTGTTACCTTTGCAACAGCCGAGATAATGGAGGAGAAGATTGCTCTGGCCGTGTCGGCGTGGTGCATTGTGTATTTGAAATGCATGTCTTCGGGTTTTTTTAAAAAATGGGAAGGTTTAGGAAGATCCACCACAAATTAACTTCTTAAACAACTCTCATTTTTTTTAATTCAAATTCTAAGACATACATTTCAAATCCACATGATCCACTGTGTAAATAAGACAGCTTCAGAGTTGCTGTAAGGTTTATTATTTCACTTTGATGGACCCAGACTAACGACTCCCATACACTTCAAGTCTTTATGCTAAAATATCACAAAATGCCACCATAGGAACTGAACCAGTGGTGAAAATGGTATCGAACATCTTGTCTCGGTGTGGGTAAATTGGAAAAAGGGTGTTTTGAGTATTCCTTTAAGGAGGAAGTTGGCGTCAAAAAGGCATTTCAAGCATCACCACAGCCACGCTCATCGATTTCACTTCTTCTGGCGTCGCCTACATCTCCCATGAGCCTCTTACCTCTGAAGGTGACGCTGGCCAGGGGGTCGGAGTGCCGGAGGTTGTTGGCCCGCTGGAGGACGCAGCGCAGCATGGCCGCGAGGAGCTGAGCGCCACGAGTGCCCGGAGATCAGCTGGGACGGAGCGGCAGGCGAGCGGGCCGAGGCAGAACCGAGGTCCGACCAGGGGGTTTGTCACATGACCGGAGAAACCTCGATGGGATGAGACTGAACCCGCCAAAAATGAATGAACCAGCCACCGATCACAATGAGAAAAAAGTGCCTTCCAGATTAGAAAGAGTAGAAATTGTTTCAAAATGCGATATCCACAACACGATAAAGGTGAAATCTGCTTTTACACAAATTTAAATCAGTTTTTTAAAGGATCATCAGTGACTCGAGTCTTTGGCTTGGCTCTGTATTTTAACGATTTGCATTTTCCCAAACAGGCTAGATGTTACGGGACTGAACTCATCAAGTCCAAGCGTCACAAACTCAAACGAGCCCTCCACAGGTCGGTCCCACCTCGTCTCACCGCGTCTCTGTGTGAGAGTCCGAAGTCGAGGCCCGAAACTACAAAATAAAAGCTCTGATCCCAGTAGATTTAGAGAGAGAGAAAAGCAGCGTCCTCGCTTAGCCGGCTCCTTTCTCTTTCTGACTCTCTCACTAAACGAGGGGAGGACTGGGGCAAGAGTGCATGCCAGGCGCGCACACACACACACACACACACACACACCTCACATCCAGAGGAAATCTGAACATTTCCTGTTCTCTTTTCCTCTTGCTCTCTGTCTCTTGTCTCCTGGTTGGTCGCCTAATCTGCCACATCTTCCCTCAGTCTCTCTCTCTCTCTCTCTCTCTCCTTTAGGTCACACGTCGTCTACCTCGCTCTACCTTTCCCCTCGCTTTCAAATCCCCCGCCTTATCCCTCAGTATTCTTGTTAATCTGCATTAGCCAGATCTGTATCTGTAACAGCCGGACATTTTTTTTTGCTCTCTATGGTGGATAAACTGACTGTGATTCCCTCTAAAAAATAAGATAAGATAAGATAAGATAAGATAAGATATTCCTTTATTAGTCCCACATTGGGGAAATTTCAAGCATTACAGCAGCAAAGTGGACAGCAAAATACAAAGCAAATTTACATTATAAACAGTATAAACAGATAATAAATAACAAAAAGCAATATGAACACTATAAACAAGGAATATAGAAAAAAAATAGAAATATGAACAATTTAAACAACAGAAGAAAATAACCTAAACAAAATATATTGAAACTGGCAAAAGTGGCATTTTACTTTTATTTTCATATTAAACCGATGTTTATTTGTAAAAGTCTGGAGGGTGTGATCGCTGTTTTACATCTCCCCCACTTTCCTTTGGGGTTTTTTTTTTTAAAAATGTACAGCTCTAAATCCTGCAATGAGACATTTTTTGTCCACCAAGGATGCTCACACTCATTCAGACGTCAAATTAAAAGACTTTTCGGGGTTTTTCAAGGTATAATTAGAGGATTAAAGATGACATATTTTGGAGGGATAAGATGTGATGCCTCTTTTTTTAACGTATCATCCTGTCAAGTCAAGAAGCAGCAGGGTTTTCCTCAGGATGCTGTGTGTCCGCCCGAGGACAGGCTATTGATCAGTTTGGGGGCGACATTTTAAATTAAAAAAAATTTTAAAAAATCAAGTATTTCAAATGCCATTCAACTTTAAGAATGAAGGTTTTTTTCAAGACCTTTTGAATTGACTTTGGGTCATTAATCTTAATCTACGAAATGAGACTACAGAGGAAATATTCAGTCACACACACACTGATCTTCCTTTACTGCAGAAATGGAGACTCTGCGATGGGATGCTGTGCACACGCAGACAAAAAAAAAAAACACACACACCAACAGCAAGAGAGCGCCACCTGCAGGTGTGAAGCGGCACAGCAGCCACATGAATACATTTCCACCAGAGAATAAGAAGCAAAACTCTTTTAAAAAATACGTCAGGTGACTTGGACGCTGAATTACACGTGCTTTTGCATTTCTACTACCACTAATTTGTTCTTTAAAAATCCCCTCCACCTTGTTCCTCGCTTCTTATTTTTCTCATTTCTAATCCCTGCTGGAGTTTCCCTTTTAATGACACTTAGAGGAGATCCAGGTGAAGAGGAGGCAGCATGTTTAAGAAGTCTTTCTCTGTCCGTTCTCTCTCTATCAAGGCGATCAACCGGATAAAATCGGCTGATATTCTTGCAGTCGAGCGTCTCGTCAGTGAAAGTCTATCAAAGCTGAATTTCAGTCAGTCGCTGATCATGGACAGCCAATCAGATCGCTGTACCTACGAAGATCATAATCATGATGAAGGGGTTTCCGTGCTGCATAATTAAATAAGTACAGGAAAAACCCAACTGTGCATTCATTTCAGGAGATTAATAATTTGATTGGAGGTGAAATATTATCGTGCTGTTGAGTTCAGCCTGGACAACAACCCTCTCCACCAGAGCAGGATAAGGATTTTTTTTTTTTTTTTTTTTTTTTTTAAATGCAGGCAAAAGTTGAACTTAAGGATTTAATTCGAGTCACTGAGTCTCACATGTGCTGCAGCTGCTCTAATCAGTTTGGAAACGCTCTCCATACGTCCCAGAACACATGACGGTGCACAAACAGTCACCGGGAATTCTGGGAATGTGGCTGAGAGGCTGCAGAGAAATCCACTGATGCTTCTAAATATTTATTAAAAAAAAAAAAAAAAAAAAAAAAAAAAAAAAAAACCTCCTTGTAGGTCTGGTGGAGCGATCCTGATGAAAATAGTAATAATAATTCACTTTTAATGGAGTGAATTACTGACATTATTTGATTAAATTTTAAATTTCCTTTCAACCAGGGTGGGATTTGATGCCCAATATGGACACTTTGTGCTGACTTTCAATTTAAAAAAAAAAAAAAAAAGAAAAAACTGACAATGTTTTGCATGTCAAAAAAAGAGTATCCAGTGTGTCCCATTTTATTTTTAATGTTGTTTGTGTCAGGGTGGAAAAGACCCTAAAACAGGATTTAGGATTTATTTCATTGTGGAAAATTTCAGCTCTGCAAAGCAAAATTTAGGATACCAGGATTCTGGAGGAATAAATAAAATTCACAACAGAAAAAAAGTAAACTGCAAGTTGCCAGAATTTTTTTTTTTTTTTTTTTTTTTTTTGTAGCCACTTTCAAACCTGAAATGGTTGAGAAATTTGACTTCCTAATATCTGACTTTACTATTTGTGTTTATATCTATCGTACTGACGCAAAAGGCAAATTTCCAAGTGAGAAAAATGAGTTTTATTGTATTTTTATTGTAAACATTTATTGTATTCTGCTCTCTTGTAAACACACAAACCACCTGAGCGTTGTGTACGTGCCGCTGTAACCGCCTTGGTGAGTCTTATTGAGTCTTTATGCTCCATATCGACTCCAGTCCTGATAAAATATGAAAACATGAACATCATGAGGAGCAAACGGCATCACACAGCTCATCGGTGAGGGTTCGTTTGTTTCACGCTGCGGGGGAAGATGAGGTGGACGGGTGGAAAAAAAAAAATACAATCCGAGGCTGATCAGAGGAATGACGCAGCATTTCAGGAGAGAGAAAAGAAGACATGACACGGCGGTTTCATGGGTGACGGTCGAGACGAATTCATTTACAAAGTGCTCTCTGCGAAATGAGTCTGCCAGAAGAACATTTGAAAGGAAAAACAACAGCAACTGAAAATAATGAGAGCATATCCCACAATTCAGCTGTACCAGTTTGCTTGTTTATCATTTGCCTCCTGGATTTGATTTTATGACAAAATAGTGCATTGAAAGCAAGTTGTAAGTCCTAAACGTCTGATTTTCCCATAGCACATGAACGCAGCACACTAGTTATTGTCTAGAAGTGGAAACGTTTTGCTGGAAAAAATGAACACAAATCCTCTTTCCACCACTTCTGAGAATCATCTGGCTCAAAATTATAAGAAATGTGAGTTTATGAGAGAAAAAAAAAATATGGATGCGTCGGGTATACCGCTTTTAGTCTGCAGTGATTGTCTGTTCTCCCAGCCTGCCCCTGAACGCAGCATTAAATCAAATGAATGGAGCTCTGTGTCAAAGACATGACGCAGCAGTTTTTCAGAGCAGCAGAGATACCGTTCAGCTTGGGGAAAAAATAAATAAATAAATAAAAAAGCTTAATTATCAGATATCAGCGAGTCGGTGTCGTCCTATTTTATTAATAATTTAATGTTTTAATGTTCTTCATATAAAGGCGGTTAGTTTCCTTTTCCATTGAATAAACATGATGGAGAGTTTTAGTGTTTATGGTGGATCTAAATGCTGTTTTTAGAGGTTTTTTTCCAAACGGACAAGAATAAAAAAAACAAACATTTTTTGGCATGAAAAAGGTAAAAATTATTGACAGCATGAAGCATTTTTTATCAGCAACTTCAGTCTTAAGATAGCGGTGCAGTATGTAGCTTCATAATCCAGAGGCCCTGAGGGAGATTATGTCCCGGACTGAGGATGTCCTTGTTTGACCAGACACATCCACCAGCTGACTGATCGATTAATCAGCTGATCAGTTCCTCGAAATGAGCCGATTAACTGGAAACTGGCCAGTGATCCCAGTCCTCCACTGACCGGCGTCCTCCTCGCAGACCGGGCTCTGCAAACTTCCAAATAAATCATGAGTGAATAATGAGGCGTCCCGTCATGAGAGCATCACACAGAGGAGGAGGAGGACGAGAAACGAGGGAAGTAAAGAGTGTGGAGGTCGAAAGTGAGGCATCAGAGGGCCACATTCGTTCAATCATGAAGGCCAGATCAATTTTTTTGGACATCAACACATGGATATTTGAAGCTACTCTCTGATTTATTATTTTAAATCAGGCAGTTTGTAGCCAACCAAGCAATGAGAAACTGCACGTTGACTCATGAAATTAACTCATAATGTAGAATTACATCACGCAGAAGAGAGAAATGCAACAAATATAGAGGATACAGGTTTGCCATTTACTTCCCAGAAGAAAATAACTGCTCTTTCCGTCTTTCTTGAAAAATTTGACATTTGCATAACGAGGCAACGAGCCCGCTGGTTTTAATTTCACTTCCAGCCGACGGATGGTTTGTAGTGCTAAATCTGATCCATTTACCTTATATTATCATTAGTTATTAATTCATCGGTTTATCATAGAAACCTCTTGCTTTGCTTATCACACATAGCTGATAATAATCGGGCATTTCCACTTTGAAGTCGGGGCAAACAGGTTCAGTTCCCTCCTGACGTTCTGAGGGTTTTCTAGGTGAACCAGGACAGAACGTGACCTCAGAGAGAGAGTTTGGGTTCTCAGGGGTGTTTCCTTCTTCAGTGTCATTGATCCCCTCGAGGTCAACCGGTTACCTAGAGCGAGCGTTTCACCCTGATTTTACCTTTGCGCCATGAGGCCCCTGCTGCTTCCCTCAGTGCTGTGTGTTTGTGAATTTGTTGCGTAGTGACACAGAAACAAAGTAGTTCCACCAGTTTGCGAGCAAAGGCGCCGGGAGACAGGCGGCTTTTGGGTTCAAATCGGTCTCGTTTGCAGGTCCGGGTTCTCCTTATTCATTTTTGGAGAGGAACAGTCCCGCTGAAGTGCTCGTTCTTGCAATGTGGAAGACATCAGCACCTTCACAGCTTACTCCCGGTCTGTTTTCTCAAATCCAATAATTACAGTTCACAGTCAATAATCTCCATCCGGCTTTCTTCAGGACGTCCTCCTCCTTACTGTCCGTCGGATCTGGAGGACGTCTCTGTTGGAGCCGCTCGTCAGATCACATCAGAAACTTTGACAGTCTAAACTCACTACACTTTTCTTTTTGGACCAACTAATCAATGCAACATCATAACCACTCGCTGTCTAAATATATTCACTGCATTTGTCATATAGACACCTTCATTTTCTTTCGATTTTTCATGAATTTGTTAGTATTTGCCTTTATGTTGTATGTCTTGTTTTAGCATGTTTTTTTTTTTTTTTTTGTTCCTCTTGTACATTTATTTTTTTGAAGTTATTGTTTTCCCAATCTTTGTTTAACCCTTTATAGGGCACTCATTGAAATACTTTGAAATTCAAAAAAACAACCCTTGACTGTTGAGTGAACATGACAGGACTTTATTACTTTTATAAAATTTTTCAAAAATTTTCATTTTCTTATAGGAAATCAAGGCCAATGAGATTGGTCAAATGCCACAAGCATGTGACCTGGGATGTAGAGCGATCTTTGCTGATTGGCTGGGTGAAGACCAAATGATTATTGAACTAACTGAGACAGGGGATGGGCCTGATATGCAGAAATTACCAAAAATAGTCACTTGCCCAGCGGGGATTCAATTAGTTTGTACAATTTTGGTTGTATTTTCGCTCAAATCATCACAATTCCTCTCGGTCGAGTCGATCTACCAACGGGGATGTGCTCTGCCAGAAAGTACAAGACGTCTGTCCGCCCAAAAATACCTCTAGGACACACTTCAGGAAATTCCCCATACATATCTTACATATCTTTTACATGGACCAAGGATCAAGACGTTTGTTGAGTCAAATGTTCTTGTACTTGCCTAAACTTCACAGTCGCTTGGAGCTTTTTACTGTGACGAACAGGTGAAAACGGCGTGTTGTCGTCCCGTAATCTGAAGAAATCCGCAGAACGAGACCTTCGCGTTCAAATCTGCGCTTTTACGTTTTTGTTTGCGCGACAAAATCTCAAAATCGGACAAGACGCCGGCGGGACACACGGATTCCTGCAGGACTGATTCGCTTCACTGAACCAGATTTTCCAGAAGAGCTTGGGGATTGAACCGCCGGTCACAAGCTCATGCATCGTGTGTGTGTGCGTGTGTGTGTTTGTGTGTGTGTGTGAGACAGCTAGAGATCCTCCAGGCAGTGGCTAACATTGCACAGAAACAGCATTATGAGTTAGAGAGAGAGGGAGAGAGAGAGAGAGAGAGAGATGGAGCCACCAGAGGATGAACTTTGCTGACGGAGCGATAGCGGCGACTATAAACACAGCCACACCTTACTCCACACACACACACACACACACACACACACACACACACACCTCGCCATGCTGTTTTCAGGCCCTTGTCTTAACCTATCCTCTGTTACCCTCTCTCTCTCTCTCTCTCCCTCTTCACTCACTTGCTCGCTCGCCCCACCCCAAACAGACTGCAGGCCATGAAAGATGACTGGCAAAGGCTTTCCAATAATAACCTCAGCTGTTAGAGGGAGAGAGAGAGAGAGAGAGAGAGTGTGTGTGTGTGTGTGTGTGTGGTGCATTTCTTCAGTGTCTAAATCCACATGATGCCATTCCAATCTCTCACACACACTCCTTTACCTGCATGAATGACCTGCTACTGAAACTTTATCCATTCTTAACAAACACAAGCTCTCTCTCTCTCTCTCTCTCTCTCTCACACACACACACACACACACACACACCTCCTACCTTCATAGGTGACAGTGCAGTAGGAGTCGCTGATGTCGTCATCAGGCGTTTGCAGACGCTCCGCACACAGGATAAACACACGCAGCATCGCTCACACACTCTCACACACACACACTCCGTCAAATCCCCAAGAGCGTCCCAACGTCCATATATGGGCGTTTAAATCCAAGTGTCCTTATAATGAGGAGAGCAGCGAGGAACTCATAAGAGACAGAGAGAGAGAGAATGAACGAGAGACTAAGAGGACGAATAGAGACTGAGAGAGCAGAGCGGTGGTGCAGCAGCCCTCAGCTGTCTCGCTCGTCCCTCTCTCTCTCTCTCTCACACACACACACACACACACACATACACACACACACACAGTCAGCTAGGCTGGTGGACTGGCTGACTCATGCACACACACACACACACACTCACAAACACACTGTCCCTTCAATCACAGCTGGCTTAAAGGGCCAGCGACACACACACACACACATACACACACACACACATACACAGAGACGCACACACAGTGGCCTTTCTTTCGGGGTCAGGCATGCCAGCAGACAATTATCAATCCAAACTTTGCCAACTTAAACCAACACGTAGTGAGGCGCACACACACACACACACACACACACACGCACAGAGGGTAAGACAGTGTGGTGGGATGGAAAATGTGCTTATTGTTGCAGGTTGAGGGGAGACAAAGAGCACGAGAGAGAGAGAGAGACGGTCACATATTAAAGGAGAAGTGAAGCCGATGTATTTTTAATGAGAGCAGAAATTAAAGGGGAAAACGAGCGGATGGATCACGTGACTGAAAACACGGCACAAGAAGACGAACGGCATGAAATGAACCTCCAACTGGAAGAAAATAAAAACCCAGTGTGGGTGTTTTACCCTCCTGAAATAGTGTCAAGAGGGTAAAACACCCAACATGTCATGTAATGAGTCACTACTTCATTTTTTCCCCTCTTCTCTCAGCAGTTATTTTTATTTGCAGCGATTAAGTGACGATAAAACTACCGCACCATCAGCACCGTTTACTTATTTACTTTTAACAATACTTGCGATATTACTGCAATACAATATAATACAATTTAACGGCAACACAGTTAATTAATCTTTAATCCTTTAAAGCTACAAAGTATCGCAGCTTAAGATTAGCAGAGAAGACAAGCAGCTGGAAACGAGATTCATTCGACTAGAACTCACCTGTGCAAAGATGCCACGTCTTTGATAATCTATTAAAAAGAAAAGATTAAAAAAAAAAAAAAAAAGACAGCAGCAACTTGAAAAAGGCTGCCATCTAGTGGTGACATCAGTGACAGCTTAACTCCAGCCTGGTCTGTTTATTTCACAGCGAGGCTCTCGATGCTAAACAGCAGATATGTGGTGACTTAATTCAAATGTAAAAGTTCATGCAATTTTTATTTTTTTATTTTTTTGTGAATTGTTTTTTAAATTGCGGTTTGAATTTGAATGTTTGATTTTCCAATTAGCATCAGACACTATTGATAAATTATTTGCACTTTTA
This sequence comes from Myripristis murdjan, assembly GCF_902150065.1. Lineage (NCBI taxonomy): Eukaryota > Metazoa > Chordata > Actinopteri > Holocentriformes > Holocentridae > Myripristis > Myripristis murdjan. The sequence goes on from NC_043997.1 coordinate 8,882,491, forward strand.
TTAGTGAAAACAGTTGAAGTGAAGTAACCAAACCACAGTGAGAAAATAGTAAATAATAAATAAAACTTCTCGCCTCTCGTTAGCAGCTTAACTTGTCCGGACACACACACACACACACACACACACACACGTGCGTGAGCTGACATCGGGAAATTTCCCCTGCCTCTCTATTTATAGTCTGACCCACTGGGCTTCAGTCATGTCACCTGCAGAATTAGTGCATGCATGCGTGTGTGTATGTGTGTGTGTGTGTGTGTGTGTGTGTGTGTGCACTGAAAGCATGCAAACCGCAGTTAAAGAGTGTACTTAAGGTTTGTGGCACAAGTAATGAATTATGTTCACTTATGTTACTGTAACTGAGTTGATTTGTTGTGCACTTGTGCTTTATGGAGTATCTTTTTTTTTTTTTTTACTTTAGTAAAATTTTTTTTATTTTTATTATCCTTCACATTTTGAAACACATCACTGTAATTCCTTGGGATTGTACTCCTTTTTAAAGATTTAAACAGTCTCATTGTGCTGAAAACTGCCCAGAAAAAAAAGATAAATGATGTAAAATTCGGACATTTTCCTCGTCACTTTCTTTCTTTCTTTCTCAGGTCGACATTGTCAGGGTGTTGTTTGTTATGTCTTGTTCCTGTGAAGTGCTCTGGAACATGAGTTGTAAAAAGGAGCTATAAAAGATTTAGTCACAGAGATTATCGACGACAGATTACAAAATGTTTGTCATTTATCTCTGTGCGTGCCGCTGCTGTTGTGTTTGCCTGGTTCTCTTGCACAACAGATGATTGATCTTGGCACAAACCCGGCGGAGTAAAGGTTGCATTTATCCATTTATGAAGGATCATCGGTTTTTCTTTGTTGTTTTTGTCTGAGTTTTATGCCTTTTCATAAGCAAACTACACTGCCACGGTTAGCCTGTTGTTGTTTTTTTTCCTGCATGCGCACACACAGCCGAGGCTCGAGTTCAGACAAAACGACACGCCCACATTAGAGTGCCGTTGTCCATCATGTCGATTAGACGGCATCGATCTTGTAAATGTTCCTCCGGGGACGCTGGCCTCATCCAATTTCCTCTCAAATGTCGTCGGAGCTGCCGGAAGACGCCTGACGGAGCGAAGCTGAGGCTGAGAGAGGATGGTGGACGGCGGCTGCAGAGACGACTGCGTCCCAACGGGGTGACATCGACATGAAGCTCAAGGCTGTTTGGTTTTTAAAGGCGTTTATTCAACAAGTTTTTTTTTGTTTTTTAATGAAATCATCTGTATATTTTTTCAGTAACGTTTAAGATTTACAAATAAGCGTAGATGGATGACAAAAAGCTGGTAAGTTAAAGTCTTAAAGTGCTCATGAAATGACCTCACATGACCTGTGAAACAGAGCATCTTAAACACTGACGTCATCCTGAAGTGGGTGTGAATTGAAATGTCAACCAATAAAACCTTCATAAATCTTCAAACATCCCCTCTCATTTTCTTCTCCCTTCAGATAAAACTGTTTTCTCTCCCAAACTGAGATCCTGCTGGTTTGAATGGTGAATGATCCCTCCCTCAACAGGAAATACATAAACTCAAGAAAATAAGAGCCCATTTAATGTAGCGTCCTCCACAGTCACAGCACGATAAATGAGTTGTGCCCATTATGACCAGCAGGGGGCGAGGAGTGTCTGCACGCTGCACTGTGAGTCACTTGCGTCGCTCTCGTCTGAGTTTGTGTTTGGGACGACGGGCCACTGCTCCATCTGAGATAAAAACTAAACTCCCCCAAACGCTTTCATAAAAACACATTTTTACCAAAATCTGAATTTATTCTATTATGCACACACTATAATTACATATTGATTAATATTCAGCAAACTGTATGGCATGAACAGGTCATCACGTCGGACCCTCCATTTAAAAAAAAAAAAAAAAAAAAAAAAAAAAAGGCAGAATAAACTTGTTTACAGTCAAATGGAAAGTGAGTGAAAGTCAACTGAAACAAAGAGGCCACAGTGAGTGTTAACTACTAAAATTAAGAAATTAAGAAACTTGTGTAATTTTGCAAAAAGAAAAGACAAGAAGAAAAACAAAGAAACAGAATTTGTTACTGCCAACAACTTTAAGATATTAAGATTAATGACTGTGGATGTTTTCCTGAAAATGTACGAGAACAACACTGTCGAGAGGAAAACCCTGGAGTTCAACTCTCACTGATGCCCATCCTCTTTTACTTTGCTGAAAAACAAACAAAAACTGTACCGTCCCATTAATACAACAGAAATCTACGCTAGCATGGCTTTTAATAAGGCAAATAATTTGCATCGTAGCCAGAAAATGGATAGAAAATGGAGAACCTACGCAACAGCAACCGTAAGACACCAGAACGAGTTCTGCTGGGTGGTTTGATTTAGAAAAACTCATTTACATCTTCGATCTCTTACACTTTAAACACTTCAAACATCTTTAAAAACAAAGTGATAAATGGGCTTTCACAATAAGAGAAACACTTAATCCTTTAAAAGGCGGGGTGTGTAACATTTTGTGTAATTAATTCTGGTACCTTGGTATAATTACTGCAAATTGATAGGAGCAAGGCGACTGGCAGCCTCTATCTCACACCAGTCATACTGTCAGTGGTGCACTTCATCCATATAAAACCACATTTCCTGTTGCTTCTCATCTCCCCTCCCCCATCAACATGTTGGAACTGACTTTTCCATCAACCTGCCAGAAGCTTCCAGACACTCTGAAAGCTTTAGCTCCTTTTTCCTCAGGAAGAACGGCGCCCTCTTCCTGCTCTGTGCCGTAAAGCAACACATCAGATTTCCTGCCAAAATCCCGCCTGCTGGAAAATGCAGATTAGAGGCAACTTTACGGAGTCGACTGGCCAAACAACCCGATCCTGACCTCACCCATCACTTGTTGGATGGTGAAACACCTGAAGCAGCAGAGCAAGGCACCATCACTGCCGGCGTGTGGGCAGTGTGCACTTTTTTCACATTTTCTACTCAAAACAGAAGAAAAAACATTAACAATCCCCAACTAAAGAAAACTTAGCGGGCAGAGTGAAGATCAATCAGAGGAGAGGCCTGGAGCAGAACGTCCTCTTCAGCGTCTTGACTGCTCTTCCTGGAGCTTCTGGTAATATTTCTGCAAGGAGGCAAGAACATTTGAGTTAAGTATCTGGTTTCTTAAATGCTGTGGAAATGAGAAAGCCAGTCTCCATAATAAGGGTAAAGGACTGAAAGAGACTGGCATATGCAGATAGATTTGTCTTTGGGAAACCCGATTATTGTTCCATGCTCACTCTTACACTGATTTCTGAATGGCTTTGAATGTATAGCTCCAGTGTTTTAGATGGTGGTGCTGTATTTGTGTGTGTGTGAGTGTGTGTGTTTACCTGCATGTTGTCATAGTGTCTCTGGCTGCTGCAGTGAGATTCCTTGGCACTGCTCTCGTTGAAGTAGAAGACAGAGCACAGGTTACAGAAAAACCCTCTTTTAGGAACCACAAACTCCAAACCTGGGGAGAGAAACGGCCAAAGATGTGACAAAACTGTACAAAGACAAACTCAAACACAACTGCTCTGCTCGTGTGTGTGTGTGTTGTGTTGGTGAGACTCACCGAGAGGGTTGTTAGGTCTGAATGGCGGCAGTTTGAAGTCAGCAGGGACAGATGGAGACTGAGAACGAGATCGTTTTGCTTGTTGTTCAACAACCTCCCTCCTCCGTTTACTGAAAACTGGAGAGGAGAGGAAAGTGGAAATGATGGTGAGAGTGGTAGTTTCTGTTTCTGGGAAAGCCTCAACCTAATGGGAGCCTAACGCCCGGGCCAGACTGGTTACCTCTACCTGTGTGTGACGGCTGCCTCGCTGCAGGTGTGTATGTCTGCTGCTGGCATCTATCTTTCTGGAATTTGCCTTTGATAAAGGCCATTGTAATTTTTCTGTTACAATACAGGACTAAAACTGATGTGTTCAAGCATCCCTGACCACAGGTGGACGTTGGTTCTGAGTCGTTACAAAGTTCAGTTCATTGGCTCAAGTGTGGAAACACAGCAAGAGAGAGAGAGAGAGAGAGAGAGAGAGAGAGAGAGAGAGAGAGAGAGAGAGAGAGAGAGAGAGAGAGAGAGAAGGAAGTAGTTTTCTGTTGCTCTGTAAATTAACATAATATGATTAAAGCCTACATGAAGTTTCTGCTGACATTGGACGTGTAAAAAAAAAAAAAAGGCAACCAAACTAAAACCCATCTTTGTCTGACTCTCTCTACCTTTGATGGCAGCTCTGCTCTGTGCCTCCTCCTCCTTCTTCAACTCCTCTCCAATCTCAACGCTGTCCTCCTCCCTGTGGCTCTCAGAGGGCCGAGGCTGCAGCTCCTGCCCGGCAGACGAGTCACCGAGGCTGGACTGAGTCGCTCCCTCCTCGGCCTCTGTCTTCAGCAGCTCTGGCTGGCCGTCACCTGATGACACCTGCTCCTCTTTGACCAATGAGGAGGAGGTGTCAAATGAATCAGGAGGGGATACATCAGTGGTGGGAGGTGTCCTCTCTTCCTCTTTCTCCTCTTTTGCGCTTGCTTGTTTTCCTCTGGTAGATTTTCGCACTGTGACAAGAGAGTGGACATATAAATGACAAATTGAATCTGTAAAATCCCAGTGATGACTGCTCTCGACTTGTTTTCATGTATTTGTGAGATATTTGAATAAAACTGAAAGTGATGAAAAACTGGAAAACAAATGATGGACTGATGAGTGTGTGTGTTTTACCAGGGGTCTGTCTCATTCTCTTCTTGGCCCGGCCTCTTGTCCTGGTTGTTACCACCTTCTCTTCCTCCTCCTCCCTCTTCTCCTCCTCCTCCTCCTCTGCTCCCACCTCATCCACTGTAAGAAAATTCATGCTCTCCTCTAAAAGACAAAAAGAAAGACAGAAAGAAAGGATGTCAGATACACATAAACCCTGACACATAATGACCTGAGAGGTGCAGAAACACGGCTACGGTGGGCAGAGTGGCAGTGTAAACGTAAGGATTTGGAGCCCGAGTCCAGCCGAAAATCACATTTCTGCTTAACTAAGTAACTAAATCATTAATACTGTTTTATGATAATTAACTCTGTTTTACTGTTTTAGTGTACGCTATTGGTTATATAGCAGGCCTTATGTGTTGTGTGGGATGCCACCCACTGCTGGAATATAATTCAGACTGATTATGTGTTGGCCGGCCCCTTAATGAAGAGTTGATACACGCTGGTGTGGACAGAGCGCCGTAGTTTTTTTTTTTTGTTTTTTTTTTAACATGGTTGTCTGCATCCCTCAGGTACAAATAACACGCAAGACTTCTTGATCATGTTTTTTGTACTTTCCTCTGCCCCACTAAGGAGCATCTGTCAAATGAGCCATCAGAGCCATGTAAACAAAACACAATGTTTTCCTGGAGGAATATTTTGGAAAGGTGGGACTGAAGGTAATTTTGGTTGCAGGACCCTGGGCCCGATCCTGGATCAGTACCAGTAAGCACGGCAGTTGAATAAGAAATGAGTTTATTTGGAAATTAATGTCATAACTCCACTACAACTCCAAGTGTAAGCTGTTTTGTAATCTGCAGTAAGTCCGGGTGATACAACACACAACCACACACACACACACACACACACACACACACACCTGTGTCGTCCATGTTACGTTTGCGTTTAACAACGCTGGAGGTCTTCTCAGCTTGCTCCTCTTTCTTCTCTTCCTCATCAGAGCCTGCTTCATCCAGAGTCACCAAAGTCTGTAAGTAAGACAGAGGGAGAGAGAGAAAGGAAAATATTAAATTTAAGAGGTGCGTATTTTTAAGTAAATTGATGTGTAGGAGGAAAAATATATATAAAATAAAGAGAGAATCACTTCTTGGACTGCAGATCTCTTTTCCCACCAGGACAGGACAGTTAATTAAAATATTATTAAAACTGCAATGTGGTCTAATTGCATTTTTTGGATACAAGGTAAAATGTGTGAAAAAACTGCATTATAACTTTAGTATTGTGGTGCAATGCAGATGGCCTGTCCCACTTATCAGATGTCCAGATGCAGGGAAACAAATTTTGTGAGGTTCCCAGGTCCCATTTGTGAAATAGCATAATTTTAATATTTTTTTTCTGTGAAAATTAATATGATGATGAAAAAATAAAAAATAATTTTAAAAAATCCCCACAAAAACGGTGATTCATATCAACTGGAAATCAAAATAACTGCAAAATGATTTTTTTTAAAATGACATATTGCTTAGCCCTATTCCCCACAGAAGAGGAGTTAAGTCTCTCCTCATTCCACTTTGATCTCACCTCTGGGTTGAAGAAATCTCCTGATTCGTCCTCCTGGCTGGGTGGGAGGGGCTCCGGCAGGGTTGGCTCCTCCTCCTCTCCAACAATCTCATCCAGAGTGAAAAGCGCCTGCAGCTCTCCTTCCGTGATCCCTCCATCCATCTCTTGACTCCTCGGTGCTCCTCCCACCTCATCCTCAGCCTCATCTGCTCCCACCTCATCCAGAGTCACCAGCTCTTTGGGGTCCACTCCCACCTTCTCCTCCTCCTCCTCCTCCTCCTTTTCTCTCCCTCTCTCCTTCACCCTTCTCCTCCCCCGTCTGCTGCTGCTCCGGCTACTACTGCTGCTGCTCCTGCGTTCCCTCTCCCTCTCTTCTTTCTCTTTTGTCCTCCTCTCCTCCCTCTCCCGCTCAATGGCAAGCTGTTTCTCCTTCGCGGCAGCTTGCCTCTTCCTCAGCTCCTCCTCCTTGGCTGTGTCGTCTGGGTAATCCTCCTCTTCCTCGCTGACTTCATCCAGGTTCACAAGACTCATGGCTGTCGTCTGCTTTTCTTCTGTTCTCTCACCTTTCTTGTGTGATTTATCTTTCTTTTCACTTTCCAACGGTGAGAGATTTGACTGGGACTTCTGTGGCAGTTTGTCCTCTTTCTTAGCCTCTTTTTTGGGCGTTCTTTCCTTCCTTCCCCTCCCAGATTCTTCTTCGGGTGTTGGGTCTTCCTCCACAGAATCAACTACCTCGTAAAGGGCCTCATCCTTGACAACAATTTTTTCTGATGCTCCCATCGTGGTATTGCTTGTTTTTGTTGGTGTGTCCTTTTTTTCACTGATTTTATCCTCTGTCTTTTTTCGTTCCTTCCTTCTTCTGTCAGACCCTTCTGTTGTAGCCAGGTCTTGGACATGAACTTTATCTTCTTCCACAGCATCTACAACCTGATACACTGGCTCCTCCTCTTCTTCCTTGTTTTTGGTCGATGCTGCTAGAGAGTCACTGCTCTGTGTTTGTTTGTCAGTGTTTTTAGTCATTTTATCCTCTTTCTTTGTTCTTCCCCTCCTTCCTCTCTCAGATGGTTTTGCAGGAGCTGGATCATCAACCGCCTCGTCCTCCAATGAATCGAGAACCTGATAGGTGGCCTCCTCCTCCTCCCCAATCGCTTCTTCAGGTGCATCGTTGTTATTCTTTTTAAGTGGCGTGCTGCCTTTTTTAGTCCTTTGTACCGTTTTCTTTGCTCTTCCGGTCCTCCCTCTTCCTCCAGACCTCTGTGTAATAATGGAATCATCATTAACCGTCTCGTCCTCTACAGAATCTAAAATCTGATAGGTTGCCTCCTCTTCGCTGACCTTTCTTATGACAATGTCACTTGTCTTTGTTGGTGTGCTCTCTTTTTTAGTCACTTTATCCTCTATTTTGGGTGTTTTTTCCCTGTTTCCTTCTGCTGAATCTCTGGCAGGAGTGTGCCTCTTTCTTGTTGGTGTGTCCTCTTTTTGAGGAGTTTTTATATCCTCATTTTTAGCATCTATCTTAGTTGTTCTTTCTCTTTTTCGACTGTCAGATCTCTCTGTAGCTGGTGGGTCATCGTTTACAGTTTCATCCTCCACTGAATCCAAAATCTCATATGTGGCCTCCTCCTCCTCCTGCTCTCTGTCCATTTTTTCTAAAGCTCCTGTGAGATTCGGGGTTGCATTATCCTCCTTGTTCCGTCTTGCACTCCTTCTTCTGCTAAAACCTGCTGTGTTGTTCACGGCATCTTGACCTGGTTCCTCCTCGACAGAATCTACTACCTGAAGCATTGACCCCTTGATGACCTCTTGGACCTCTTCCTCCTTCTCAGAAGTCCCTGTAGAAGTGTCGATCTTCTTTCTTCTTGTATTATATTTTTTCACCTCTTTCTTTGGTGATTTCTCATCATTTTTGGACAATCTGGTGGAATATCCACTCCTATTTGTTGGTTTGTCCTCTTTTCTAGCAGTTCTCTCGCCCCTCTTGGTTGTTTTTTCCTTCTTTTCTGTCTCCACTTGATCTGTAGTGACTAGCTCATCTTCCACAGAATCAATTACTTCATATGTTTCTTCCTCCTCCTCCATTTCTGCTTCTATCTGTCTAAAGTCTTTTTCTATCTGTCTAATGTCTTTTACAACTATCTGGCCACTGGGCATTTCAAGCACTTGGCCTGTCTTGTGTCTCTGGTTGTGATCCTCTGTTGCAGTTTTATCATCAGCTGAATCCAGTATGTGGGAGGTTTTCTGCTCAGGAATGGTACACTCTGGGGTTTTGACAGTGTCAATGTCTGAACTGTGAAGCTCTTTATTAGGGATTTGGGCATTTTGATTTTCTACATTATCTTTGGCAGCTTTGTTGGTATCTTGTGAAGACTGTATTGAAGCTGTTTTGCATTTGTCCACTTCTGCTTTTTGATTCCTCTTCTTTCCGTTCTTCCCATCCTTTGGACTTTGTTCACTGACTGAATCCAAAACTTGGGAATGAGCTGCTTTAGAGGTCTCCTCTTCTTTACCAACTGTTTCTTGAATGCTAGGTTTATCATCAGATTTGTTGGTTTGCGACATTTCTTCCACAGATGGTTTCAATACTATGTCCTTGTCATCTTTGATTAGCTGATTGTCTTCTCGATCCGTAGTTGTTATGTCTTCGATGACACTGTCTAACACTTGGAAAGAACCATTGATGTCCATTTCATTGTCATCCTCTTGGCAAGTCCTGCCTTCATCATCAACACTGTCCAATACCTCGTAAGTTTCATCATTTAAAGTTGGGCTGTCCTGAGGTTCAGTTAGCTGCATTTCAGAGCTGCCATCTTGGTCCCTAAGATGGCTTGAGTCCATCTCCTCGCCTGCTTGATCATCCAGTGAATCGAGAACCTGGTAACCTTCACTTTCATCCTCCTCCTCGTCGTTGGTATTTTCAGTACCATCTTCTTTGTTGTCCTCCGATGTTTTCTTCAGGTCTTTTTTGAGTGTTTCTTCACTGGAACCAGACTCCAGAGGGGAGAAGAGGCCACCCTGACTCTGAGCATCACTCCTCAGGAGAAACGACCCTGTCTGAGTCTGGCTTGCCACGCCTAACTCCTCTCCCTGTGGAGATGACTGCATCTCTGATGAGGTATCCATTTTTGTCTCTGACTTGACACTTTTTGCTAGAGTAGTCTCTGCTGACACCTGATGGTCAGACTTTGCTACTACACCCTCTGTGACTGCTGATGCTGGCATTTTGGTAGCAGCAGAGGACGCTCGTGTCCTAACACCTGAGTTTGCAGGACCAGCTGATGGTGTTTTCACAGGACATTTAGCAACAGCTGTGGGGGTTTTCTTTTGTAGGGAGGAGGGGGGGTCAGTAGATGGTAGAGAAGAAGAGGCAGAAGCCTTACTGGAACTGGTGGAGGATGGAAGGGTGGTAGTGGATGGGGTGGTAGTGGATGTGGCTTCAGGCAAGTCCTTGGACTTGTCCAACTTACTAGGTGATGACACCAAGGATGAGGATGGGGTGCTTTTTGACAAGCTTTGGGTAGACTTGCCTTCGTTCGAATATGAGGAGGACAAAGAGGGGGTTGAGTTCTTGGTGGGGTCTTTTGGAGAATCCTTTTCCTTTGAGCTCTGTTTGGAGGTGGGAGAAGACCTCAAGCTCTCCTCTGCTATTGTCAAGTTGGAAGATTGTTTTGACATAGAGGTTGTCTTGGCTGAGCCATGACTGTCAGAGTGGGATGACGACGGTGAGGGGAAGGAGGCTTTAGCATCTCCTGCATCATCTCCAACTTCGTCCACAGTGACAAAATCGGAAAAGTCAAAATCAGCTCTTTCGAAAAGGCAAAAATCTGGTATAGAGTCATCCATATAGTCCCTTCCTCGACTCTAGGTTGAGAAGACAGATAATTATAAATTAAACAATCAGTCAATATTACCTCAAGATCAGCAATTAATAATTATAACAGATGTTTTGATTGTTATGCCAATTGCAAAGTAATGTACATGAATAAATGCATGAATACAAATGAATATGTAAAAAACATCGTGCCCAGTGTAACTTCAATACTTAGAAATTCAGCCTATGAAATGCAATTTATTTTACATTTTGGCTGGTTGAGACACTCCTCTAGTGAGAAAGAGAGAGATAGAGAACAAGATTCACCTGTCTTCGTGTTGGGTTTTCAAACTTCTGGGTTCTGCTTCTACTGCTTTTGCTGTGACTCTGAGTAAAAAATATGAAAAAAAAGAGTTTAAATCAAAATTAGAAGTCCATCATTTGAAAAATGTGACATTTATCCTGAAAAACATAAGTTAAGAAATTGAAATGCCACGCAATAATGAATAAAAGTTCAATTATTTGATATCTGGAGCCAACAACGTCTGCATTCACTAGACAACCATCTTGCCTGGTTTTTAGGATGCTTTCACACCTAGTTTGTTTAAAGCAGTTCTTTCCTCCCCAAAGATAGCTTAATTTGGGCATATGTGAACATAGCAATCATACTCTGGTAAGGGACAAAACAAGCTGGCCAAGATTGCTAAGAAACGCTGGTCTCAGCTTACTTACAGGTTAATGGACCCTGGAGGTTTGTTTGCGGTGAGAATGCAATCAACTCAACCAGCTGAAATAACTCATTGTTTCCCACCAAATGTAATATGAGAATGCAGTTTACTTGTATGAGACCAAGATATGTTGATTAGAAACATATTTGTGAAACGTAAAAAAATAAATAAATAAATTAAAACAACCTGCAAACAAACTACGCTACGATTTCTAACCAATGACAGAACAGTTTGCCAGCGCATGGCATTTGTTTATAACTTTGGCCAGCTGTTGAATGTTGCCATGTGAACACAAATGAACCAAGGACAGAGGACAACTGTATCAGGAATCCACTGATGTCAAGTTTCTGAATAGTTTCACAACATTGTCATCAATTGGCCGAAGTTCTTACAGAAATCTCCAAATGTCGGAAGTTTTTCACTCCAAATCAAAGCATGGATTTTCCTATGGTGTTTTGGATTTTTGACCATTTTTATTCATTCTAAAGTGGTCAAAAATGGTTGAATTTTGCATCAAATCTGGTGTCAAGCAAAAAATTGCTGCAACAATTTATGGCACATAGCTGATCATGGGAATGGCCATCATAGGCTTCTATTATAAAATTCTACCCCTTACACACTCTAAATAAATAAAAATAAATAAATAGACCCTTAGCCAAAACACAATGTTTAGTACATATTTATGACTGTAATAACTTGACACACAGAGCTGAGCTGAATCTAAAACCAATCTTCAGGGTCCAAGCTTTCAGATGATGTTTACCACTTCAATGTGGCATCTACTGCTGACCTTTTTAGTTTCACGTTAACTCCTTGTAAATATCACAAAACACTTGTGTGTGTGTTCACCTCTGTCTGTGGTGGGTCTTTGGGTTTTTGGGATCCGGAGCTTCCGCTGTGTCTGCTGTGACTCTGAAAACAGAAAGCAAGTGAAAAACATTTTTATCATACATCAGGTTACAAGTTCATTTGATTACAAAAAGTATGAATGCAATACATCCTGTGAGCCAGTAATAAGAGTAGTCAGCTACTGTTGCAGCAGAAAGTCTCCTATTCTCATTAATCTATACTGGACTGAGGGAGTTCTTAATCTCGGGTTACCGCCTCATGATTATGTGTTACCTGTCAGTCCAGACTGATATAATATTTGCAGTGCAGGCTTAGAATTAAGTGTATTCTCTGGCAAAATCTGACTTATCGCGATGTAGACATAAATGATTTCTGTGGATAATGTCCAGTGAGAAATTTGCCTTCATTTATTTTTATGGAGGACAGGGGCCAGCTAGAGAACTTCATCATGTCAGTGTGCAATGAAAATTACCTGAATTCTTTTGTTATGACCAAAAGTATGTTTTTTGAGGTGAGACTGACCTTGGCATTTGACCTCTGGCCACCAAAATCTAATCAGTTTATCCTTGAATCCAAGTGGACATCTGTGCCATATTTAAAGAAATTCTCTCAAGGCGTTCCTCAGATATGACGTTTACGAGAATGGGATGGACATATGGACGGATGGATGGATCATAATGCCTCCAGCCATAGCTGTTGCCAGCTTGGAGATGTAAAAATATGACACACTGGCCTCACTAAGTGAACCTCCATAAAAATGCTGTAATATATGAAATTAATGTGCAAATGTGACTTGATATCATTTTGGCAGCTAACTTGGTTCTGGACAAAGTGCCATGAGATTGTGCAGAATCTGTACTTGCTTGTCCTGGCTTCCATTCAACATTTCACAAGTCATAAGAATCATATAGGAACTTTAGACATTTATATGATTTCTACGATTGACATAATCAAACCCCAAATGTAAACTGTGAGTGAGCTGTGAAGCCGTGCCTCACCTCTTTCTCCCGGCTGTGTTCCTGGCTCTCTCGGGCGAGCTTGTGCTGGCGGACTGCAGCCGTCAGGGCCTTGAACATGTCCTCATTCACCTGGGGAAGCTCACCTGGAGCCTCTGATGCTGCGGGGCTGAGAGTGGTGTTTTTACTCTGTGTTTTTTCTGCAGAAACAGAAGAAGGCGTTGAACCCTCACGCTTCTTTGTTTCTGCTTTCGTTGTATCCTCAGCAGTGGCGTTGCTTCTTGATTTGCTGTCGGCAGCAGCGCTCGGTCCTGCTGTGGTGGGACTGGACATGCTGGATCCAGCAGCCCCGCCTTGTTTGGCGGCGTCAGGGCTTTTGGTTTGTGAGGCAGAGAGTGTCTTTTGCGTTTTGACAGCTGGAGGGTCTGTTTTGTTTTCAGGCTCGGTGGGCAGCTGCTTTATCCACACCTTGTTGTTTATTTGTAGACGATTTTTTAAGCCAAAAATACTGAAATGACACAAGAATCATTAGTGGGCAGAGAAATTCAAGGAGGAACGTGAAAGTTATCTAAAGCACTCTATCTAAAGCACCTTTATGATACAAACCACGCACCAAGGACCAGATTACAAAACAGTGAAACAGTAACATTTTAAAGAAATTCTGCTGAAAATAAAAGAAATATTTTTTATCCAAAATAACAGAAATCAAGTACAGCTGCACAATTATAGCTAAAATGATAATCCAGATTATTTTGCTGGATACCATTTCAACAATTATTAATCACAGTAATTAGTGATGATTTTGATTATTCATTCTCTGAAAGGTTTAATCAAAGCAGGCGCTTCACATGAAATGAAACCTTGCAACATTACGCATTTCACTTATTAACTAGGGAATTGAGACTAGTGTAATACACATAATTTATATATATATATATATATATATATATATATATAAACTGTGGCACCTTAATATCCAGAACTTTATTACAAGAGATGATTTATGCTTCTGTACTTACCTTTCAGCTTTTTTCAATATGGGCCTGGGGAGAAAAGGAATAGTTATAAAAACTAATATGTATCAGATTAGTGCACAAAACACAAATAATTTGAAACAACTCACTGCAACTTCCATCTTATCTTGCTATCTATTCACACACACACACACACACACACACACACACACACACAAAATGAAGCAAACAAGGACACACACACAAACACCTACCATGTGTGCTTATGTTCCATTATGAATTCATTTAGCGTCCTCTTATCATCAATCTTCAGATGCAACGCCCTCTGAGACTGTGGAGGAATGTTCACTGCACTCATCACCTTCTTCACACCCTTCAAATTGACCATCTCAAAACATATCTGGTGCAGAACAACATCCAAAACCAAAGAGAGACAGAGAGAAAACAGACACAGAAATTCAACAGACAGAAATCAAGTTTTGGTGAGCTGTCATACTGCCAGGTTAGAGATTTTGTCAGTGGGGAGTCAAAACAAATCCGACTCCTTGTCACAAGTTGTGATTGCACCTTTCAATTAAAGATACATGTTAGATGTGCATGTGCAGAATACCCTTAGTAGCTTCGAGCCTGAGACTGAATTAACCCAATTCACTCCCATTCATGTTCAAAAAGCTGTTCTGTGAAGGCTAAAAATCCAAAGGCCTACGCTGTTTTAAAAAAATTCTTCATTTGGCACTAATTTACTAGAAATGCCAGTGTGCTGTGGTCACATTTTTCTCACAAAGCAGCACAATTGGTTTGATTATTAAAATACTAAAATAGTCAGAAAAAGCATTTGCACAGGTTTCAGAGGTGACAGTCCATGAATTAAAAAAAAAAACATCAAGGTAACGCTTTATATTAAGGTCCTTGCAAGTTAATAGGTAATAAGTTCCTTAAGGTGCTTATCAAGAGTAATACGTGTTATCAGACTATATAAGTTTACAAATAATAGCATCATCAAGATGTTTATTGTTGGATTATGATACGTTAATAAGACTGCTTTTTGTTGCTTTACAAGGTTAAAGAATCATTCATGTATTAGCAGTTAACTATGCAGTTATTAATAGTTAACTGAGCTTTGGTGGGGTGTCTGATGCTCTGCTAACACCAGTGAGATAAGTTTCTCAGCTTTTTCTTGTTTTTTGTTTTGTTTTGTTTTTTTACTTAAACCTGCAGGTGTTTGTGTGCTTATACCCTGTTGGAGAGGGGCAGACAGTTGACAAAAGGAGCCAAGTTTGACACAATCTCCAGGATTTCTTTGAGGACGTCCACAGTCGGCACCTTGGAGATCCCCAAAATCAGCAGGTTGTTGTACAGCTTCTTTGGGCTCACAACAGGCTGGGGGAAAAAAAAAAACAAAAACAAACAAAACATACAAGACCTTTCACATTTTTTTGTACATTTTCTTACAAAAGACAGACATATGAGAAATAAGAGCAGGCATATGATAATTTATTGATATGAAGGCTCTCGTCCTAAAATATTTAATAATGAGAGGCAGGCAAGCAGCATGCAAAGTTGCGTTTGTCCACTGAAACTTAGCCTGCATCAATGAATCAGAGCCACAATAGATAACCTTGTATTAATGAAAAATATATGAAAAAAACATATATATAATTTTTTAATATTGACTGACAAATCATCAATTAATCAACTTCCCTATGTCTCATAACAACAATAAATATAATAACAAGCATTTTAAAATGCTGTTTTTGATTGAGTTGGCCTACAAGTTTTTGACTGAGCTACATGCTTGTGATCAACAAGCTCATTTTTACTGAAACTGCAAGCTAGATACTGAAGTGTTGATGACTGAAACATTTTCCTGAGCTAACAGGGAACACACATTCAGCTGTTTCTAGTTTTAAAAGTTTCTTTTTAGAGCAGCATTTATTTAATAAACACTTACACTGTGGCTCCATCCCATCAAACTGCTGTATGCTACTTGCTGTGAAAAAAAGCACAAGTGAAAAACTTTCAGATTCATCATCAAAATAGAGTTCTTGTTTTCTCTTTTTTACCTGTCACTGGAACTGAGCGTTTTATTTAAGGACCATTTACTGGATTTTGAATGTTTGGCCCATTTACTAGAATTTACACAAATCATGCAGAATTACTAAAGATTATCAAAAGTGATCAAAATTCCTTGATTTTCAAATTTGATTTTGATCATTAGAAATGGCCTGTTTGTGTGTGTCCATACCTCTTTGAACATGGGAGCAACACGCCGCAGGACGACGTGGAGGGTGAGCTCACAGCCTCGCACAGAGAATGGTTTTTTAAAGTGATCTTGGGCAAACTGACAGCATTTATGCCACTTGCTGAAAAACACAAAGGCCTGCAGGAGAGGAGATGAGACATCAACTATGGTCAAAATTACAGACTTGTTACCTTCTACCGATTTCAAGGTTTTAGTTGAGGGAAATTTAGAAAACTGACCTTTAAACTAAGGACTTGAAATTGTAGAAAACTCTCTAAACTGTACTAGGTGGCAATTCTGGGCATGTGCAAAATATAACCATTATATGCTGCCAGAACCTGATAAATGTCATTCTACACATCTACAACACTTGAGATACTTCATCTAAAAGACTTGTGCATTTAGGTTTCTTGATGAATCTTTGGTTTGCTGTTCCAATTTCGTGTCTATGGTCACACCTCTACAGCAAACCCTACAGTGTTCCTTACCCTCCTCTGCAGTGTCAGGACAATCACGCTGTAATAAACGGTGTAGATGTTCTGGCGGTTAAAATATGGCCAGACCAGCCTGGCGACGTCCTCGTGTGTATAGTTTCCCTCTGGCAAACCGGTTATCATGATCACATTGGGCAAATCAGCAGTGCAATGCTTCAACACGGCCTACAGGAGACAAGAATGAGGTTTAAGATCACACTGGGGCAGCAACGGTCCCACTTCTGACTATTTCCCCCCTCGTACAACATAGATTTGATGTAGGCTAACACACATATGGTGCATGGAATCACATCTGATCAGCTCTTACAACCATTCTCTTTTTCTATGGTTTGGTTTGTATCACAGGTTGGCTTGAAAAAATTTTGCCAACTCACAATTCAAGTTGTTAATTTTTTATCAAAAACCAATACATTTTTTAAAAATTCCTAGTTAATACTTCCCTAAAAGGAACACACTATTTAGACCTGATATAAACAGATTTTTGATAAAGGCTTGCTGAGATCTAACAGTTGTCAATGAAAGTTGTCTGTTATAACAGAAAAAAAGTTAGTTAAGGCGGGGTTAAAATAGTGAAATGGGCTCACCTCAATGTCATCCGGTCCTGTGATCGTCATGTACTCTAAGAAAAGAAAACATGAAGCCCTATTAGTCCTACTAAAATTTGGCAAAATTGCAGACTTCGATCTTATTTTACTCCCCAGAAACTGAAACAAGTGTTGAAGTTAAAACCCGTCCTCTCTCACCTGGGATGAAGAACCAAGCAGAAGCCATGGGAAAAATAAAGGGATCAACATTTAATGTGATCCCAAACGGCCCCGCGCTCCCAGCTGGAACAGCGACACCTGGCAGCGGTACGGTTGCCTTGGCAACACATTCCTTGCGATTGGGCAGGGCGTCTTGAGGTCGTTTGGGAGCTGCAGAGGAAGCAGGTGATGTGTCTAATTTAATTGAAGCGCATGTGAACTCTGACGGGATGTAGAACGAAGGTCAAGGAAGGCTCAATAAATTTTTCAAAGATCGTGATGATTTTTTTACTCAAAGCCTTTAGGCAAAAATGTGCCATTCTAAATATTATCAGATACCATTATTTAGCCATGAGTAATGTAAACGCTGAAAAAGCCTAAAATGACATGAGAGAGAGAATAATGTCATTTTAATGTGGAGGGCAGTTATTTTTCCATCTGTATATCATAGGAATCACCACACCAAACTTTCTGCCTTCAAATCATACAGACAAAAAAACGCAACATAGTCAAAAACAGAAAAAAATGTAACTTACAAAATAGAGGATCTATTTACATCAATGTTTATGAAAATTACAAATGTAAACTAACTTATTAGAGCTCCATATTTTATGAGTGGGTCGTGGATGTGTGTATGAAAAAGAAGTTGAGGGAAACATGGTGTTTGTTTTTTTTTTTTTATCATTTTAAGACAGGCCTATCTGAAAAGCTGAACCTGTTTTGCACCTGCACTTGTATTATGATGCTTACAAAGATTTATATCAGCATTGGCCTAAAAAAATTCTTTTTCACACTGACAAACTTGGCGTACCGCGTGCTCTTGTGCCGCTCTGTGGACGATGTAGCCTCATGATTCGGTAGCCGGGACGCGACTGAAGCAAACGGAACCAAGCCCCAATTCGATCCACATCCTCTGCCGACTCAAACTCAATATACGCCTGGAAGAAACACACACAGGACATGTGTGAGAGAGTAATCAGACCAGTGTGTGTATGTGTGTGTGTGTGTGTGTGTGTGTGTGTGTGTGTGTGTAAGAGTGTGCATATACCTTCTTAAAGAGAAACAGGTAGTTCCTGATTCCTCCTAATTTTGCCAGTGCTGCCTCCAGGTGATCAGCTTTGCCTCTGGCGATATTCGTGACAGCGACCACATGTTGATTCCTTTTTGCCACGTCTACCTCCCCCTAGACAACAACACAGGAAGTGAGCAGGTAGCAGACAGGACAGGACCTTTTACCGATTTTCCACAAAGCACTATATAGACTGTTCAGTGTGTGTGTGTGTGTGTGTATTACTTACAACGCTCAGACTCAGCACAGATTTATAAAAGCCCATCTGAAAAAGACAAATCAGAGCAGACATGGTGAGTGAAATATCCCAATTTCCCCATGGGGATCATTAACGTATTTCTGATTCTGATCAGATCAATCCTGATATTCTATAATTCGCCATTTTGCTAATCACTTCTGACTTAGGGCCCACTCACATTGGCAAGTTTGAGCCCGTATCATGCTAAAGCCAAAATCCCCCCCTCCCCAGTCCCCGGCTGGCCTGCACTCACATTACCTAAAGCCCAAACGCGCCCAAGCACGATTGCCCCCGGTGTGCACGTCATCACGTTGAAATACGACAACAGGCACGGCCCGACGTCATTATAAATCAGTATAGTTCAAATACATTCATCATGTCTTCCTTAACTAAAAAACGTCTTTGGTCCTTTTAATCAGACATGGGATGTTTATTTACCTTGACAGTTTCGGAGGAAACTTCCTCCTTCTTCAGAAAGGTCCAACTGACAGCCGGAGCGGCACCTGTCAGATCCGGCAGACCGGGTGACCGGGTGGCCGCACACCGCGCGGTGCCGCGGCCAGCACCAGGTCTGCCGGATCTCCGCACACAGACTGCTGTACTTTCATTATAAACCGACTTTTGTTTATACGCGGTTGCAGCAGCACAACGGACAATGACACAGACAACATGGTTGATTATTGATTGCGCAACGCGGCCATTCACCGGTAATCAAGCTGCACACATTAAACAATTTTGCAGAGGCAGGAGGAAAGTTGCATGATTTACGTCCGCGCACTGCGTGCGTGACCGTGCATGTGCTCGTGTATGCGCCCGTACCTCGCTGAAGCACACCCCCTCCAACCGTGCTAGAGCGGGGGAAGTGTACTGTATTCAAGCACGATACGGAGCGATCACACTGGTCAAAGAATCCGGATTTTAGGGGCAATCGTGCTTGGGCGCGGATCAAACTTGCCAGTGTGAGTGGCCTCTTAGTGTGTGTTTGCGCATACCGTATTTCACCAATTAATCGCCCGGGCGTTTAATATGCAGAATCGACTTGGACCCCGGCGTTTAAAAGAACCAGGCGGCTATTCGCTGCAGGCCTTTATTTATTTTTGCACCAGGTCATTATTGTGATGACAGCTACTGTCCAACATATTTTCAGTTGGTCGATTTAATATTACGGTACACCCTTTTGTTCTAACGTTAGCTAGCGCTCTTATTTTGACAGAAACGGAAGTGCCGCACAGTTATTGTGCGGATAACTGTTTACTGCTGCAAAAATAAGGTGAATAGCCTTATTTTGGGTTTACCTCAATATGATGCAAATAATCGCCCCGGCGGTTATTCGGGTGGGCGTTTAATACGCAAAATGCGTGCAGACCTCAGGCGTTTATAAGAACCAGGCGGCTAATTGCGGCCGGGCGATTAATTGGTGAAATACGGTATATGTATGGCTAGCTATAGTGTGTGTTTATGCGCAGGTCAGTTACCTGTGAAAATTTATTAATACACATTTATAAAAAACGGTCTGCAAAGGCTGTGTGTGTGTGTGTGTGTGTGTGTGTGTGTGTGTGCGTGCATCCCTACCATTGTCATTGTGATGTCTTCAGTTAAGACTTGTACGTTGAGCTTGCACCCTAACAGCTTCAGAGGCTTGACCTTTATTTTTGACCTCAACTGGTACATCGCCTCTCGTCCTTGCATCTGGATGAAGGCCTGGAAGGAAAAGAGACAAAGATACAAAACATAAAAACACAAACACACACACACACACACACACACACACACACACACACACACACACACACACACACACACACACACACACACACACACACACACACAAACACACACACAAAATAACTGATGGGAATCTTAGCAGGCATGATCACGTGTCTGGTGACTCACACATGCACGTTCTGTGTTTGCTGAGGGAATTCTTGGGCTTGTTTGTTATAGCGTGCTCAGATGCTTTTTAAGACTCGATTTTTTGCATCGATTAAAAAATACATGTGAATTGCCATTTTCTCGAGAGTGTCAGTCTTGGAGAAACAGCATTTAGTGTCTACACTGCACTTATCTGGAACAAACTTCCAAGAAAGCTAAGTCCTGACCAAACACAAGACTCTTTTAAATCCAGCCTGAAAATGTTTTTGCCACTGCTTATTAACTAATCAGTTAGTTGATTTTATCTTTAACCTTCTTCTGTACAGTGTTTTATACCTGTTACATTTCTATTTTTAATGTAAGCATCATCTTAATCATCTTTTGTTTGCAGTTTCTTTTTTGTGTTTCTTCTATGCTTGTAAAGCACATTGAATCATCTTTTTTATGAAATGTGCTACATAAGTAAACTTGCCTTGTCTTACATTTTACCTGGTAGAGGGAGTGCTACTTTTAGACCCGGTAGTATTAACAGCAAACTGATGCAAACTCGTAATCTGGTCCCTACCATGCGCTCTTGAGCCAGAATAAAGATGCTGTCTTGACGATACTTGAATCCATGCGGTGTCAGCAGCGAGCTGAGGTCTTCCTCGTAGTAGCAGGAACGCTCCGGCAAGTTAGTTATCACCAAACAGAATGTGTGATGCTTCTCAGCCTAAAGAGTGAGAGACAGAGAGAGAGAGAGAGAGAGAGAGAGAGAGAGAGAGAGAGAGAGAGAGAGAGAGAGAGAGAGAGAGAGAGAGAATCATCAAATTCTTGGGTTGGAAGCTCCTTAAAGCACACGGCTGTCTCCAAAACTTTTTTTTGGTCTTCAAAGTTTCGTCAGCAATTATTTGAGGGTATTTGAAGCTTGATAATGTTGAGGATGGGACGGGGATAATGAAGCTGATTTCAGCCATTGGGAGACTGTGCATTCCTGTAAGTTAGATGTGGTGGCACGCAGACTGACATTGCGGAGCAGCAAACGTTTCCTGTCTCTGAGAGCGACACAGCTGCTGGATCTGCTGTCCTGGGACACGCCACTATACAGAGTATGGATTCTGTGTGGGTGTGGTATGTGAGAGCTGCGGTGGATGTGCTCATGTCAAGAGAAAACATACAATGTCCACTGTTAAAAAAAAAAAAGAATAGTGATTTTGTCATCAATTGCTATGGCAGCAACTGAAGTTTTCAAACTTTAAAGCACACCGGTCAGGCCTATGAAAGTGATATTTCACTTGTATGACATGGATATTTTTCATTTCCATGTTAATGCAGCTGCAATTACAAAGTAACATTAATGGCCACCACTCTTTGTTTCTCCCCATTGGCAAGGCCATATTCCTCTTAATTTCATTCCTGTAGCTCTTAAGTTCAAAACAAATAAATCAACAAACCAAATAATTATGAAAATATTTTCTTTTAACTCAAGACCTATTTCTTTTTCAACACTATTTATAAAAATTTCAAGATATTTTACATGATAAGGCAAGCATGCTCATAATAATTGATGAAGATTTAAATTTAGTCTCCTTTATGGTAATCAACCTGAACTTTGACACAAAACTCATATCAGGCTCTATTTTAAGAAGTCAGTATGTAGCAAATGGAAAGAAATTCAAAAGAAATGAAGTTTCTGCTGAGAAAAAAGTGAAGAATTACACTTGAGAGCTTTCTTAAAACCTATCTTTATAAACATTTATGAATCTGCCCTAAGCACTACAGTTTTAGCCAAGGCCCTGAAAGCGAATTATCATGTGAATTAAATGTATAACCTGAGTTAAATGTAGTTATTACACAGATTTATACGAGTGACATGAGTGATCCTACCTCAGTTGCAGACCACTGATGAAAACTGACGCATTCTGTGAAAGAGCGGCGAAGAGACAAGGGAAGAGAAAAGCAAAGAGAGAGAGAGAGAAGACAGACAGAAAAATACATAAATTGAGACCACATCCAAACATCTTCAGTGATGCTCTTCTCAAACACACACACACACACACACACACACACACACACACACACACAATCTCTAATCTCTCACTTAGGGGCCTGAGTCGCAGAGCCTGGGTTTTCAGTTTTGCCGTGGTAACACCAACTGGACCAGGCGTCGATGCTTGCGCTGTCGTCGGGGCAACTGCTTGCGATGGTGCATTTGTCTCCAACTGTTCATCAAGCGAATCTTTCGATGTTTCCTTCACAGCTGCTTCAGCTGGGCCTCCTGTTTCCTGCTGCTTAGTTTCCAAAGGCTCCTCTTTTGTCTCCAGTTCTTTGACTTTGGAGTCCAGATCTGACGAAGTGCTCTGTGGTGCCGGGGTTGTTGGGGCATCTAACTTGTCCTGGTTCACCTGGGGAAGCTCGCCCGGTTCCTCTGACGCTGCGGGGCTGGAAGCAGCGTTTTCACTCTGTGCCGTTTCAGAAGAAGAGGTCAAAGCAGCAGCAGAAAGAGAAGAAGGTGTTGAATCCTCTGGCTCCTTCGTTTGTGCTTTCTCTGCATCTTCATCTGGAGCAACATCAACTTCCATGTGGATGTCACCTCCTGGTTGTTGAACCTCCTCTGCAGCAGGGTCGATTTTTGATTTGCTGTCGGCAGCAGTGCTCGGTGCTGCTGTGGTGGGTGTGGACATGCTGGATCCAGCAGCCCCAGCCTGTTTGGAGGTGTCAGGACTCTCACTTTCCGAAGCAGAGAGCCCAGAAGAGGGCTTGGTTTGCTTTTCGACAGCAGAAGAGTCAGCTTTGTTGTCGAGCTCGCCAGGCGCTAGCATTACCATCACCTTGTCCTTTTTTTTCAGACCATCTTTAAAGGCCAAAACACTGAAATGACACAACAGTAATTAGTAGGCAGTGAAATGTAAAGAGAAATGTTAAAGTTACCCACTAAAGCACATTAATGATATAAACCATGCACCAAGGACCAGCTTATAAAACAGTGAAATAGTAACATTTCAAGGAAATTCTGCTGAAAATAAAAACAAGAATTTTGATTTTGATTATTAATTCTCTGAGAGGTTTAATCAAAGCAGGCGCTTCACGTGAAATTAAACTTTGCTACATTATGCATTACACTTATTAACTAGGGGATTGAGACTATTATGATACACATAATTATAGAAAAAAAAAGCTTAATATCCAGAACTTCATTACAAGAGATGATTTATGCCGATGTACTCACGTTTCACCTTTTTTTAGTATGGGCCTGCGGAGAAAAGGAATAGTTATAAAAGCTAATATGTATCAGATCAGCACACAAAACACAAAAATAATTTGAAACTCAGTGCAACTTCCATCTTGTCTTGCTATCTATTCACTCTCTTTCAAACATATGCACAAAATGAATCAAAAGAAGGACAGACACACAAACACACACACACACCACGTTTGCTTGTTACCTTAGCGCTTTGTGCCAACTCTTCTTAAATTCTTGGTCAACATTTACTGCATTCATCACCTTCTTCAAACCCCTCCAATTGAACATCTCAAAGCATATCTGGTACAGAACAACATCCAAAACCAAAGAGAGACAGAGAGAAAACAGACACAGAAATGAAACAGACAGAAATCAAGTTTGATTCATATCATTCATCATATGTAACTGACTTAATGAATTTTATAAATTTTAAAAGCTCCAGTATGTTTGTGTGGTTCTGATGAATTGGAATGTAATTGGTTTGATTGTTAAAATTATACAGTCTGACAACTCTGAAACCTGTGATACAGTAAGAAATCAATACACAGGGAATTTATACTTCAGGTACAATGCTAACACGGCAGTTTGTAGAAACCACCTTCAAAGGCCTTCCTCAGCAGGTAAAACTACAGATGTGGATACAGGTGCTCTTCCTCGTCAGGGGCTACAATAGCAGAATGCTGAACTTAAAAAAAAAAAAAAAAAAAAAGCAGCACATCTAAAATTTTTAATTTAATACTAAAAGGCATCTGCATTTCTGCATTTAGGGTCCAAAATAAACTGGTATAAAAGAGGTAAAGTCTCTGTCTTTTTCTTCTTGTTTTTTTTGTTTGTTTTTTACACTTAAACCTGCAGGTGTTTGTGTGCTTATACCCTGTTGGCGAGTGGCAGACAGCTGGCGAAAAGGGCCAGTTTCGACACTCCCTCCATGATGTCTTTGAGGACCTCCACACTCGGCATCTTGGCCATCTCCAAAATCAGCAGCCTCTGGCAAAGTGTGCTTGACATCGCAACAGGCTGGAAAAAAACAAAAAACATTAAAGCTGCAAGCAGCGTTGGACGGGCCCTCGCCCCCCCGTGCATGTCTGGGACGGTGCGCGTGTCGAAGTGCAGACAATTCGTCCGTTTGTGGCAATTTTGAGGGTATTTTTCGGTGCTTTTATTTTGAAAGAGTTTTGGGCTTTTATTTTGAAAGGCCACGGAAGTCCTGGTGTGTGACCGACACGAGTACTGGCAGCTGTGGCATGATCACACCGAAAAGCAGGCAGACACACTCACTCACTCACTCACAAAAACACACACACACACACATATGCACGTGTACACACACACACGTGCACACACACACACACACACACACACACACACACACACACACACACGACGCCAACAAAAACCCACTGGTAGTACATTCGCTGCTGGTGCCCCTCTGGCCACTAGCAGCGCCCCTCCAGCAGATGGCGCCCTTAGCATGTCCTAGTGTGTGACTGACTTGAGTACTGGCAGCTGCTGCATGATCACACCAAAATGCAGGCAGACAGAGAAATCCTCATTCAATCCAGTGGAGAAATCCAGAAAACCCACCCCTGTTTGAGGTGTCACAGCTCGGTCACCGTTTGAGTTACAGACTTGATTCAAAGCTTAAACGAGTCACGAGACTCGGATCTATAAATCTCCCATTTACATGATTTTGCTATCTTTTACCGTTTTTAAGCTATGGCAGTTTAAGTTTGAGAGTGTTTTCTGCTCCCTCTGAGCTCTTACAATGGGTGTGTATTGCGCATTCCTGAGGCAGCTAGAGTGAGTCACATGTCCAGGCAGAGTGCAGAGCAGAGCACACCAGAGTCAAAAATGTTTGAAAACTCTTCACAGCTCCCACAAACTTGGTCCAATCCACATGAAAACTACATATTTTTGTAGGAATTTTTGTCCTCTTTCCATCTGCATAGTTTTCAAAGCAGTCAGACTTTTACTTTAGACTCCAGGGGCCTAATTAGTGCCCAGTGTCAGCCTCTTCACACCAAACTCCATGGGAAAAAATGAGGTTTTGGCTCTGGCCACTCCGACTTTGAGGGCTTATAAAATCCAAACGATTCGAATGAATAACAAGTCTTTAGCAACTTTTGTTCAGCACTGTGTCCTCTGTCATCTGTTAAATTTTCAAGCCGCTGACATTTACGGCCTGGGAGGAGATAGATTTTGTTCAGAGGCTGAATTTTGGGCAAGAACGTGAACATTCCAACGCAAATTGCGGACTTCCTGTTGGTTTTAGGTCGGGGGTGTCAGCGCGTGATTTGTAGGGCTTGATGAGACCTACATTTCGGTGTTGGTTTGGTGTTTCTATCACATTCCTGTGGGCCGCAGCGGCTGCCTTTGTGTGCCTAGGTGGCGCTACGGAGCCCATTTTTGCACTTAGGGGGTCCGTTTGTCCATTTTATCAAATTTTTCGCCAGACCTGGCCTGCGTGCCGAATTTGGTGACTTTTGGAGCATGTTTAGGGGGTCAAATTAAGGGTTATTTAGACGTAATAATAATAAAAAGAAAAAGAAAAAAAAAAAAAACGAAGGAAATACAATAGGGCTTCGCACTGTTCCAGTGCTCGGGCCCTAAAAAAACAAAAAAACCCCAGAAACTTTTACTTTAGGCTATGGAAAAAATATATATCACAATATCTTTACAAAACACACCTCTATATCACAACTGTGATTATATTAAAGGGATAAATGTTAATAACACCCAAAAGATTTTTGCAGAACGGTCATTAATAATGTGAACAAGATGACTTAGCACGTAGAGGCACATAACAGAACAGCAAGGACAGACTATCAAATTCAGAAAGTTGCATCTCTTCAATGCAATTTATTATAATCCTTTACTCTAACCCCTCAAAAAACAGTAAAAGACAACACTTATGCCATATCATGATACTATAATATCCAAAATCCTAGACAGCAACAACACCAATATAGCACTATTATTGTTACAGAGTTTACAGACGTTTCAGAAAGTGTGCTATATTATGACATATATACCCCACTTGCTGTGTTTTCCGAGGATTTAAAATGAATCAATAAGTAAATAAATCAATCAGTCCATCAGTCAATAAACTGAATGTCTTGCCTGAGCAAATGGAGAACACACCGTCAGCTTTTGTCTAGCTTTTATAAATGCTATTTTACAGGTCAATAAGAGCAGAGCTGCTTTAATAAACACTTACACTGTTGCTCCATTCCATCAGATTTGTGTACATTACTTCCTGTGAAGAAAAGCACAAGTGAAAAACCTTCAGAGAGCTCATCAAAACAGAGTGCTTTTTTACTTTTTCTACTTTTGGCTGGTACAGAGTGCCTGCAAATTTTATCAAAAGGATCGCATCCCAGTAATTTTGAATGTTTGGCCAATTTCAACAATTAACCAACATTTTACATGGCAAGAAATCATTTTGCAAATCACATGGAGGCAATCACGTGGAAGATTTCACAGCATGTAATCAAAATCCTTTGAATCTCAAAATTTAATTTTTGGTCTGGCAATTACAAATGGCCTGTTTGTGAGTAAAAAAATTAATATTGATGGGAGCATCTCTACTTTTTCTATTTTTCTTTTTCTATATTATCTGTCTATTATATAGTATTTATCTTTTGGATGTGCATGCTTTTGTAAACTTTGTGTGTCCATACCTCTGCACAGGTGGGACGCACACGCTGCAGCAGGAAGTGCAGGGTGAGTTCACAGCCTTGGACAGAAAATGGTTTTTCAATATGAGCTTGGACACATTGGCAGCACTTCTGCCAACTGCTGAAAAACACAAAGGCCTGCAGTGGGGGAGAAAGGAGAGGACATTACAAAAATCTCCATCATAGACTTTAAATGAATTTTGAATTCAAACATTCAACATTAAAATTTAATGTTTTTCTTTTGTTAAGGCTAAATTTAAGCACCTTCAAACTAGGCATGTGAACTTGTAGAAAACTCTGAAAATGTTTACTAAGGGCAAATTATGCGCATGTGTTATGCAACCTGTCTGGAACACTTGAGACATTTCATTTCAAAGATGCTTTGGTAATTATTTATTTACTTGTTGTGCATTCATTTAAAGGAATAACTAAAAACAACCTTTAGTTGTGTTTTTTGTTTAGGAGGTATTAGTTTGTGTGTATGTTTCTTTGTGATGTGTCCCTTACCCTCCTCTGCAGTGTCAGGACAATCACATGGTAATACATGGTATAACTGTTCTGCCCGGCTAAATATGGCCAGACCAGCCTGGCGACATCCTCCTGTGTATAGTTTCCCTCTGGCAAACCGGTTATCATGATCACGTTTGGCAAATCAGGAGCACAACGTTTCATCACTGCCTACAGGAGACAGAAACGAGGTTGGACAAGGTTTAAGTTTACACCGGAGCACCAGTAGTTCCACTTCTGACTCTGTCTCCGTCACACGACACAGATCTGATGTTTTCTAACAGGCAAAACGCTGCATGGAGTCACATTTGATCAGCTCTCATGGGAACAACTGTTCTCTTTTTCCATGGTTTACTTGGTATCACAGTTTGACTTGAAAAACAACATATTAAAAAAAAAAAGAAAAAGAAAAAAAAACTGTTCTCTGTAGGGCTGTAGAGCAACACTCTACAAAAGTAAAAAAAAAAAAAAAAAATCAAAGAAAAAAAAAGTTACTTAAGGAGGGGTTAAAATAGTGAAATGGGCTCACCTCAATGTCATCCGGTCCTGTGATCGTCATGTACTCTAAGAGAAGAAAACATGAAGCCCTATTAGTCCTACTAAAATTTGGCAAAATTGCAGAATTCGATCTAAATTTACTCTTCAGTAACTGAAACAAGTGTTGAAGTTAAAACTCGTCCTCTCACCTGGGATGAAGAACCAAGGAGAAGCCGTGGGAAAAATAAAGGGATTAACGTTTAATGTGATCCCGAACGGCCCCACGCTCCCAGCTGGAACAGCAACACCTGGCAGCGGTACGGTTGCCTTGGCAACACATTCCTTATGATCCGGCAGGGCGTCTTGAGGTCGTTTTGGAGCTGCAGAGGAAGCAGGTGATGTGTCTAATTTAATTGAAGCGCATGTGAACACTGACAGGACGTACAACAAGGGAGGGTCAACAAATTATTTTAGCAAAATTATTATGTGTGGGATTCTAAGAGCACAATGAAAATATCAAAATGTTCTGGGCTGGAAGGAAAGGTTTTACTTCAACAATATGATTCTCAGTGGAATGCTAAACCCAAAATCCAATGTAAAAATGTTCCCTTCAATATTTCTTGCTTTGAGGGGATTTGTTTGCAAGCGGACCAGGTTTAAAGTCACAATTTGAGAACTCTTGCTTCTATAGTTTGATGACATTTCCTTCAAAGAGGCATTTTTCAAAAGTGTAAACCAATTTGTGACCAAAGAGAGAACAGGCAGTTTTATTTGATGGGTGGGTTGTTAATGTTCAAAACCAGGGTTCCCACTGGTTTATGGAAATCATTTTCCAGGATTTCTCATGGACATCTTCAATGACTTATGTACAAGTTAGTTGCTCACAGGTCACCTCAGAATGACTCACAATTCTGTCTCAAATTGTACATTGTTAACATGTGCTGAGTGTTGATGGTTTAAAATGTGCAATGTGAGCTAAGGAAAATATTTGATTACGTAATCTCAGCTTAACTAAAACAAATTTCCAGGATTTCACTGATATTTCCAGGACATTTTTTCAGTTTTGAAATTTTAACCTGGTGTTTCTCATGACTGCAAAACTGGTTATTTGCCAGTATGATTATCAGTATAAGGAATATCAGTATTTATCTGCAAAATATTTTTCTTGTAATGTGTGTCATTCATTAACTATTAAATTAAAAGAGTAAAAAGAGTGTTTTTGTTTACAAGACAATTATCTCAAGACAGGCCTGCCTATTGCACCTGAACCTATTTAAGATTATTTCGCATCAGCATCAAAATAAATAAATAAATGAATAAATTTAAAAAAACAAACAAAAAAAAAACAAACCCCTTTTTCACTTTTTCTTCACTTCAACAAACTTGGCGTACCATGTGCTGTCGTGTCGCTCTGTGGACTTTGTAGCCTCATGATTCGGTAGCCGGGACGCGGCTGAAGGAAACTGAACCAAACCCCCATTCGATCCGCATCCTCTGCCGACTCAAACTCAACGTACGCCTGGAAGAAACACACACAGGACATGTGTGAGAGAGGAATCAGTGTGAACAGACCAGAGTGTGTGTGTGTGTGTGTGTGTGTGTATAAGAGTGTGTGTGTACCTTCTTAAAGAGAAACAGGTAGTTCCTGATTCCTCCTAATTTTGCCAGTGCTGCCTCCAGGTGATCAGCTTTGCCTTTGGCGATGTTCATGACAGCGACCACATGTTGATTCCTTTTTGCCACGTCTACCTCCCCCTAGACAACGACACAGGAAGTGAGCATCCAAACTAGGAAGTAAACAGGACAGGATGCCGGGGACACAATCATGAATCACTGCTCCTTTACTTCACTCAATGAGTTTTACTGTCTTTTTTTCAGACTTGGGTTTAAACTACTCGCCTTCTTCCCTGTCATGACATTTAGAAAGATTTTTAGTTTTAAAAAAAAACTTTTAAAAGGGTGCACGAGAAATCATGTTTGTTTTGGCTTCACTTTGAGCACTGCCTTCAGCATTTAGGTCCTGCCACTGTGTCACCCTGGAGGCTGAATATGGGACAGAATATGGAATCTGACTGTGAATACAAATATGAATATGGGAGCCGAGCGCCGCTGAGGGGTGATACAGTGGCAGTGCTATGGCAGAAAATAGTTTCACCATTTTGGAAACCAGTGATAATAAACATGTGGTGTTGTGCATCCTTGAGAACAATTTTTCAACTTTGTGTTGCCATTCTAAATCGTGTTGTTTTCTGGTCTATTTCATTCTTTCTGGAGCAGTGCACTCCTGGTGAAGCTCTCGCTCTTGTAACGTGTGTGCGTGTTTGTGTGTGTGTGTGTGTGTGTGTGTTACTTACGATGCTCAGATGCAGCAGAGATTTATAAAAGCCATTCTGAAACAGACATCAGAGCAGACAATGCTGAGTGAAATATCCCTTTAAAGGCAGATCAATCTTGATATTCTCTAATTCGCTGTATGAATAGAAAGTCACTTCACTTATGACTGTGTGTGTGTGTGTGTGTGTGTGTGTGTGTGTGTGTTTAAATCCATGACTGTCCAAACTCATTAACAATTTGTAATGAAGACTTTAAAGGAATTTAATGAAGCGGTATTGAGTGTATTTTTTGCTGAAATGAAAATGATCACTTTATTGAAGTGTATGACTACAGTGAATGCTGTCTTCTGTTAGAGATGAACGCATGTGCAACCCAGCATGGAGGCATAAAAACCTGTCAGCTTCATGTAAATGAAATATGTGTGTGTGTGTGTGTGTGTGTGTGTGTGTGTGGATCCCTACCATTGTCATTACAATGTCTTCAGTTAAGACTTGTATGTTGAGCGTGCACCCTTTCAGCTTCAGAGGATTGTCATTTGCCCACGCTGCCAAACGGTACATGTCCTCTGAATACATCTGGACAAAGGCCTGCAAAGAAAACCAGAGACAAACACACTTGTCTAGCTTTTTTTTTTATATGTAATTGTAACAGTTTAATCTTTTTTTTTGCTGTTTCTTTTAGTCATTTTTTGCTTTTCTTCTCATTACGCTGGTAAAGAACATTAAATCATCGTTCCTATGAAATGTGCTACATAAGTAAACTTGCCTTGCCTTACATTTTGCCTGGCAGTGGGAGTGCTACTTTTAGACCGTGCAGTAAAAAAAACAAAAAACAAACCAACAAACTGATGCAAACTCATAATCTGGTCTTTACCATGCGCTCTTGAGCCAGAATAAAGATGTTGTCTTGACGATACTTGAATCCATGCGATGTCAGCAGCGAGCTGAGGTCTTCCTCAGAGTAGCAGGAACGGTCCGGCAAGTTAGTTATCACCAAACCGTACATGACAAGTTTCTCACACTGGAAGGAGGGAGGGAGAGAGAGAGAGAGAGAAAGAAAGAGGCAATCCCATTCTAATGAAATGCTTGGGTTGGAAGCTCTTTGAAACAATATTTCACTCTGGTATGACATGGTTATGTTTCACCTCAATGTAAATGCAGCTGCAATTATAAAGTAACATCAGTAAAGGTCATACTACTCTTACTATTACTCTTACTATTCATCACTGTAAGTCTTAAGTATAAACCCAGACTGAGACAAGACATCCAAGACGTCGTGGTGATAGACGGAAGGATAAATGTGTTCAGCGGTTGTTGATGAAAGGTTTATTTTTTCCACTGTGATGGAGCTAGGACAATGACTCCCATAGACCTGAAGACAGCACTAATATTGACAAGCATGCTCATAATATTTGATTAAGATTTAAATTCAGTTTCCTTAACAGGAATCAACCTGAACTTTGACACAAAAATAAATTCAGGCTTTATTTTGAGAAGTCAGTTTGTAGCGAATGGAGAGAAATTCAAAAGAAATGAGGCTGCTGGTGAGAAAATGGTGAAGAATTCCACTTGAGAGTGTTCTTAAAACCTATCTTTATAAACATTTATGAATCTGCCCAAAGAGCTACTATTTGAGCCAAGGCCCTGAAAACAAATTATGTGAATTAAGTGTATAATGTGAGTTACATGTAATTATTACACAGATTTATACGAATGACATGAGTGATCCTACCTCAGTTGCAGCCCATTGATGAATACTGATGCATTCTGTGAAAGAGTGGCGGAGAGACAAAGGAGAAGCAAAGAGAGAGAGAAGAGAGAGAAAGAAATTCAAACAGAAAGAGGCAGAGGACAGTCAAAATCATGACCACATCTAGGCATCTTTAGTAATGTTCTTTTCAAAAAAAGACGCACACAATCACACAAACAAACACACAAAAGGCCCTCAATGAGACAAATAACAGAAGGCTGGCCAATAGCCTAGTTTCTACCAATAGACACTGTAAACACAAGCTTTGAGGGGAAGCTCCTGCTGACGTTGACTCATTTGTTCAACATAACATTTAGCAAATATCTCCACATACCCACTGGAAAAAAACATAGATTGAAAGATTGCTTTTAGGAAATTGTTATTTTAACCTTTATCATACATATACACGGTGAACACACACACACACACACACACACACACACACACACACACGCATACACTCTTCACTAATCTCTCACTTAGTGGTCTGAGAAGCAGAAGTCGGGTTTTCAGTTTCGGTGTGGTAACTGCAACTGGACCGGATGCTGATACTGCCAGTTTTGGGTCAGTCAACGGTGTCATCTTCAGGTCTGCTGGGGGTTGAATTTTGGACTCGGCGGGCACAGCAGAGTCTTTGCTGACTGTTGTGGAGGTTTTCGTGGTTGGCAGGACATCTGCTTGCGACTCCACTGCATGTGATGGATCTTCAAATAATCAAGTTCATGGAAATTAAAGGAAAAGATTAGAGTCTCCATAGCATGGATTCAGTTTTTTTTTTTTCCATTTCCAACACTTTTACTTTAATTTTACAAATGCCTTCTGTGCAATAACATTCACAAATTGTGCAACCATGTTACACATACATGCCACAAACATCATCTGTATCATATTCACTGTAATGTCCTTCACCATGGCCTAAGACATACCTTTTTGAGATGTGTTTGTTTCCAACTGTTTATTAGATGAATCGTTTGATGTTTCCTTCACAGTTGCTTTAGCTGGGGTTCTTGTTTCCTGCTGTTTAGCTTCCAAAGACTCCTCTTTTGTCTCCAGCTCTTTGAATGTGGAGTCCAAATCTGGCAAAGTGCTCTGTGGTGCCTCTGGTGCTGCAGCTTGGCCAGACATTTCTGGACTTTTGGCAATAGTTTGGGGGCTTTGAGTTTTGTTGTCCAAAGATTTCACTTTAGTTTCTACGGCCTTAGATGGAGGAGCAAGGACCTCAGGTGAAGTGACATTTGATTTGGGGTCAGTCATGCTGGTTAGGGGTTGTTTCTCCTTGGATTTTTCTGCTGAAACTTCAGTAGTTTCTACTTTAGTATCCAGTTTTGCCCCCTTATCCTTTGCAAAACTTTCTACTTCCATGGGTTCTTCCACCTCAACTCCTGTTTCCTCAAGTTTTGCCTCCATGTGTGTGGCTTCCTTTGACTTTGAAGCCTCAGATTCAACTTTGTGATGTTCTGTTTGATGCTTTGTTTCAGCAACCATCACGTCTGCAGTTGTAGAAACCTTGGCTGCTTCAGCAACCGTCTTGTCTGTAGTTGCAGAAGCCTTGGCTGTTTTAGCAACAGCTGTCACATCTGTAGTTTTAGAATCTTTGGCTGTTTCAGGCGCCCTCATGTCTGTAGTTTTAGAAACCTTGGCTGTTTCAGCTTCTGTCACGTCTGAAGTTGCAAAAGCCTTGACTGTTTCAGTAGCTTTCATGTCTGTAGTTTTAGAAGCCTTAGCTGATTCAGCAACTATCACATCTTGAGTTTTAGAAACCTTGGTTGTTTCAGCAACTGACACGTCTCTAGTTTTAGAAACCTTGGCTGTTTCAGCAGCCCTCACGTCTGTAGTTGCAGGTGCCTTGGCTGTTTCAGTAGCTTTCATGTCTGTAGTTTTAGAAACCTTGGCTGTTTCAGCTACCGTCATGATTGCAGTTGCAGAAGCCTTGGCTGTTCCAGCAACCGTCAAATCCGTAGTTTTAGAAGCCTTGGCTGTTTCAGTAGCCCTCACATCTGTAGCTTTAGAGGCCTTAGCTGTTTCAGTAGCCCTCACGTCTGTAGCTTTAGAGTCCTTGGCTGTTTCAGCAGCACTCACATCTGTAATTTTAGAATCCTTGGCTGTTTCAATAGCTCTCATGTCTGTAGCTTCAGAAACCTTGGCTGTTTCAGCAGCCCTCACGTCTGTAGTTGCAGTGGCCTTGGCTGTTTCAGTAGCTTTCATGTCTGTCGTTTTAGAAACTTTGGCTGTTTCAGCAACTATCAAATTCATAGTTTTAGAAGCCTTGGCTGTTTCAGCAACTGCCACATTTGTAGTTTTAGAATCCTTGGCTGTTTCAGTAGCCTTGGCTGTTCCAGCAACTGTCAAATCCATAGTTTTAGCAGCCTTGGCTGTTTCAGTAGCCTTCACTTCTGTAGTTTTAGAAGCCTTGGCTGTTTGAGCAACTGTCACTTTTGTAGTTTTAGAAACCTTGGCTGTTTTAGCAGCCCTCACATCTGTAGTTTTAGAAGCCTTGGCTGTTTCAGTAGCTCTCATGTCTGTAGTTTTAGAAGCCTTGGTTGTGTCTTCACAACCTTTCGACATCACCGGGATGTCTTTCTCTTTGTTTTCAGATTTGCCAAGTTTTGGACTTTGGCAAGCTTTTCCAAGCATTTTCTGTTTAGAGTAAGTGACATCAGACTGATTTTCTGGAGCCCTGGACGTTGGTGTTGAGTTCTTGGTCTTGACTGTTGTCAATTTACTCTTCTCTTCTGTAACCCTTCCCTTCGCAGCCACTTTACCAGGTTGTGTCTTGGTTGGCTGCTTTGTTTTTGCGGTTTTTGCTTTGGTAACCAAGACTTTTGCTTTACTGACAGTCCCCAGGACTTTAGTTGAAGTTTTGGCAGTAGTTTTCTGACTGGTGACCTTTTTGATTATTGGCCATTTGGGTGTAGGGAGCAGAGCCTTTTTGGTGGTGCTGGATGCGGATTTCTCAGTGTGAATTTTGGAACTAGTGGGGACAAGTCTCCTACAGACAGGACATGAACAGAGTTTCAAGGATTAAGGAGGAGAAAAAGGTGTGGTGTATATGTCTGAGGGCAGGGTTTATATTCCTTGTATATTGTTGCTAATATTCCAAAAACACAATAAAATAAAATAACATACTTTTCAAAAACCTTTTTCTGCTCCTTAGAATTGCTCTCCTACAGATAAAAAGAGAGAAATGTGTCTTAAAATACTGGCAATTTCACAAAATTAAAGAAAATGTGTTAATATGTATATTTCTCAGAGGGATACCAAGAGGTAAGTCAATATGTTTATTTCTCAGAATGCAAAAAATAAGCATATATTAAGAAATAAAGAAAGAAAGGAAAAGTTAGTTGTACATTTTACCTTATCTGTGACAATAATGACTGGAAATCCTTTAATTCTGAAGTCCTTGCAGCTCCTCATTGCCTTGGCATCTTCCTCTCTCTCAAAACACACAGTTGCCTGCATACACATAGCCTACACTTTAATACTTAAAGCAACCTAACTACACCATACATCTTAGGGTATTCTAACATCTATAATCAGTTTCTTCTGTGTGTGAATCAGTGGACTATGTTCCATTCAGGCACTGAATCAGTAAAGCTTCTCATCCTAAAATTTTAAACCAAATTTGGATGGATCATCACATTGCTGACAAACTGCAGGAAAGCTGTTGGGGTATAACAAAACAAGCACAAATTCACAATAGCTACATCCACATACGCATATGCATCCACACATGAATGCATTAACACACACACACACACACACACACACACACACACACACACACACACACACACACACACACACACACACGACCTCACAAACATTCGACCCCCATGACAAATTTCAGCCTCATAGGTAAATGGAACGATTTTTGTGGACTGGTGAACTGATGGACAAACATAACATAAACCTCCAAATACTGAATATAATCCTTATAATTATAGTTATGCATGTTATGTATGGTTTGTCCCATTACATTTGAGCTTCTGAAAATGGGGTGACAATGTGTAAAACTGGCTGCAATTCCTCAACGGTTAATGCCATATATTTTTTAAACCCCTTAAAGTAAAGCTGAAAGTCTGTAATTCAATCACATCTTGATTACTCCATTTCAAATCCACTGTGGTGATGTACAAGGACAGAATTATGAATATTGTATCACTGTCCAAATACTTATGGACCTAACTGTACATAACTGCTTATATGTTACATCCACTTAAGATGCTACTGAATAATCATTATCAGAAATATTACAGGAATATTATAAGAATGCTCCAGGTAGCAAAGTGTCTCTATGATCCTCTTAGTCTTACGTGAATGGGCAGACAACACTAGCAACTAAACAACCTCCTGCATTCACTCTGCAAGGGGATGGAGAGGGGTTGGCAGGTGAGCAAGGAGGATGCTTATGGTCATTCTACTAACAAGGGAGATGGCATCCTCCCTTAAATCGCCTACTGTGTATCACTGTCAGGATATGAAATGACCCATATCAGGACATAGATGAGATTTAGGACATACCATACAGCCCAAGTATAATGTTAAGGTAAGTAAGATGGATTAAGAAAACACTTAAAAACATCTATTTTGTGTTTGAAGAAAGATGCCTAATTACTGATCGCTGGATTGGCACGACACTCACACTGTCCAGTTTCCGTAGCAGCAGCACTGTGGTGGTTTTGCCAAATTGCTCCACAGCAGAGACAACTTCATTGTGTGACACAGTGTAAGGAACTCCCCGCAGCTTCACCATGCCTGTGCTTTTGGACAAGCGCCTACCAGACTGAAGAGAGAGAGGAGGGGGCGGGGGAGAGAGAGAGAGAGAGAGAGAGAGAGAGAGAGAGAGAGAGAGAGAGAGAGAGAGAGAGAGAGAGAGAGAGAGAGAGAGAGAGAGAGTATACAACAAATACTTGGAAATAAAACAAATTTATTGGCTTAATATTTTTTTCATTATTTAAAAAGATCTTTTTAAATTTACTTTTCCCCCTTTATACTTCAAAAAATATTTAACATTAGGGCTACAGTTAAAGGACAATTTTGCCACTGGTTTTTGTGTATGTCCAATTATTAGTGAGTGTAAATGTAGTCAATTAAAGCAATAAATTCCTCACTGTGTGCTATCCTGACCAAAATATCTTGATTAATTCCAACGTCTATCCCAAACAACATCACTGGATGTGTCGCATGACGCGTGTGGTGCCGGAAGTAAAGCAGAATTTGCTGAAAGAAAACTGTATGTGTGTTTTTTTTTTTTGTTTTGTTTTGTTTTTTACATGATATACCAAATTCAAATAGTTAAAGAAAAGGTTGAAAATCAGCATCATGATCCTTTGCTGATCTTAATCCGTTGGGGTTATGCTTTTAATTATTATTTTTTGATGTTTTTAGACAAGACCCTCGCATTCCAGCAAACAATTATAAAATCAATAAAATTAATAAATAAATGTATATAGGTTTCAGAGTGTCAAATAAAACATGTGAAACCAAGCCTGCCCATGGGCTTTTGGGTTTCAGAGGATTAACACAAACACACACAAACACACACCTCCACCGTAGCCTTTGTGAAATAACTTGTCTTCCCCGAACTCGACTTTTCTTCTCGTGCCACCACATTACTCGAAGCTTTCTTCTTTGCTGAAGAGACAGATGAGGAATAAGAAGAAGAATAAGGACGCTTTGTCGATGTGGAGGGAGGAGATGAAGAACGCTTTCGTGCTCTGGAGGAGGAAGAGGAAGAGGAGGACGAAGACGATTTCATGTTGTTGAGGTGGGCCAGTAAGGCCGGAGCCAGCGACATGACGACGGCCTTCAGGTCAGTCTGGTGTAACAACGATTGGGCAGCTGGAGGGACAAAGACAAGAAGAGGATCAGGATTATAATTTATTAACTCTCATCATAATAAACTCATCTTTGATACAGTCTGTAGTGCCTCATCGATATCCCACTTAAGACCCAAACAGATCAAAATCTTTGAAAGTGATTCCCTTGTATTTGTATGAGTGTGTGTGTGTTTGTTCAGTATCCATGTTTATAAATGTATAGAGAAATATATTTTGTCTAACCTGATTTGACTGGGCCTGTTTCCAGTAGTTCCTTGGCCAGTCTCTCAGCACTGCTGCTCTTCTGTCGGTGGCCAGTCGATCTCCCTGGTGATGAGCGTCTCTCATGGCTCCTTGATCGTGAGCGGCGCCGGTAGGAGGAGGATGGGTGAGGATCACGTCTTGGGGAGCGGGAACGGGAGCGAGAGCGTGAGCGAGACCTGGGGGAATTACACATGAACATGTTCGATTAGGTTATGAATTAAACCAATTAACCCCTCAAATATTTTGAAAAATAATATGCAAGAAAATTACGCATATAATCTTTTTTAGTGGGAAAAAAAAATCACAATCTGAAGAAATTTAAAATGTGCAAAACTGCTCATCGAAAATCTACCACACACTGTAACTAATAATAAAACCCCCTGAGGGAAAAAAATAAATAGGAAATTGACTTCCTGGAGCAGACATTTCACAAACCTGCGAGAGTATCTGGAGCTGTATGGTGATCTTGATCGGGGCCGATACAGCTCCCTTGTCTTTCTGGAAGTAGCGCCATGATAGCGACGAGGGCTGTGAGAACGGGAACGGGAACGTGAGCGTGAGCGTGTGCGAGGCCCGGACCTGGATCGAGAGCGGGAACGGCTTCCATGTCTGGTTTTCTGGCTGCGTTGCTGAGAAGTCTGGGAAGACAAGGAGGTGGAGGGCTTGGCATCTCTACCTACAGGACTGGAGAGAAATGAAGGACAAAGGATGGAGTGATGAAGAAAATTTACCTAATAATCAGCAACAGACTGGTAGAAAATGTGATTTTTAAGTGTATGAATATTGTGAAATTCACCTGGACACATTCGCTATCTCACCATTCCAATCTGGATATCTGGAGAAAAACAGTTCAAACACAAATAAAATTAACTATATAATACATGGTTAAAGTAAAAAGGCAACATTTTGACTAGGGATGAATTATAAAGGTCTTAAAATCATTGCCATTCAGTTTACAAATAGTTTTTATTGGACATATTCCAGTATTTCTGTTAATTATATACATTTCAAGTGTTTCAATGAAAAATGAGATTAATTACTTTTGAAAAAACTGGAGATTGGTGTGTTGCTGGCATGAAAGTAAAGGCCAACTGGGCTCCTAATCAAATGACTGGGTGATGTTAAAATAGTTCTGTAAACAAGATAATGTTTGTTGTGTTTGAAATGCGTGGCTAACTTGAAATCACATCGACACTCAGCAAATGAAAGCAGCTGCCCCTAAAATCTAAATCACAAATATATACCCTTAGGTTGACGTAATTCTCGCTAAAACCCTGTGACTGTAAAAAGCCATTAAGATGGTGAATACAGGGCAAAATGGTGAGCGTCAAAGAACATCAAGACACATGCAGGGTTTCTTCATTGTAGCCATGAGGGGACCACAGAAGGTACCTTTCAAGAACCAAAGTTGTCCACGGTGGATGTGAGAGGTCAATTAATCTCAACCAATCTTTATTTATATCGTGTCAAATCACAAGAGAAGTTATCTCAAGACATTTTACAAGTAGAGCAGGTAAAGACCACGCCCTACAAATTAGAGAAGAGAAACCCAACAAACTCCCTCCCGAGGATGCTCTTGGTGACAGTGGCAAGGTAAAACTCCCCTTTAATGGGAAGAACCCTCGGGTAGAGTGTTGTTTAGTTGTTTAGGTTTTAGTGATTGAAGTTTTAATTTCACCCACTAGTGCAGGATGATGTCACCATTTAAGATACTTTGTTTTACAGGATGTAGAAATCATGTGAAGTCATTTCATGGGGACTTGAGTGTTCAAATAACCCTTAAAGACAAAATTCACTTCAACAACTGTTTTGTAGAGTGTAGATTAGAAGTGCATCATATAGAAAATATAGACTGACTGTTTTCGGAGGAATTTGCAGTTGTCAAGATGAAGGCTGGTGTTCTGGTGAGCAATCCAATCCTAATAGTCAAAATGACAAACACACACAGAAAGCAATTAGACAGACCTTGATAATGGTAGTCATCACGATTATCACTACTACAGCTGCCATTGCTGCAGTTATCTTTGCACAACTTTTATTCAACATCAACCAGTCTTGAAGTTCTTCAGTGTCAGCCTCCCAGGTTGGTCAACTTGTTGGGTTCTTCATCCTATAAATGGTAGTCCTTCAGGGTTTTGTGTGGAGTCTTGAAGCTCGTCACAGTAGAGTTCATGCTCGGGTATGGGACAGGGCAAAATCAGAAATGCTGAATTGGGAAGGATGTGCTGACAAGTCTTGTGGGGAGAAAAAAAACTTGCCACAAAACTGGCCATAAAAAAAGTTCATATCACTGATGAGTCTGTCCTGTTTGTTTGAGTTCATAGTACATTCCACAATTGAAACCCCTTTTTGGGAGACAACTGATTTAAACGAAAAACTGACACCACAATTAGATATCTACCAACAAAAATGGAATAACTATTGTTATATAGTGAACATTAGCAAACATTGACATAAATTAATAAAGTTACACAACAGTACTTTTGAAAAAATAAGCCACGTAATTCTTAGCTGACCACAATTCTAACATTTTTACAGACTACATTCCATTTTCTAAACACTGAATGATGGCATTAAACTTATTTGTTTTTCCTTAAAATGGATGTACAGTGCTATGAGAATGAGCTCTTCAAATACTGTCATGTCTGTCAAAATGAAAACCTTCACAATGGCCTAACATAACCTGTTACTGATAGTTCATGAAACAATCACCAACAACAAAAAGAGACACATTCATAAATTTGCCATTAAATGATAATGAACACAAGTTCACAGCTTATAGCAACTAAACAAATTGGAAAAAAAAAATAAACATGTATACGAATAAAAAAAAAAAAAAAAAAAAAAAAAAAAAAAAAAATGGTAAAGACATCTTCCATTGACCTCTGACGAAGTATTTCTTCAGTTCGGTGGCTTCTTCTTCCTTAGTCTTTGAGCTCTTGACCATTTTCAGCAACTGCCGAAGAAGCTCCATTTTTATCTAACATCAAGCTATGTCAACCTATGAGATGCTTAGATCATAGTCAAAGGTCTTAACTACATATTTATGATCTGTCAACAGATCTGCAGGTCTAAAGCCATTGTATGATGCAGGTTACTACTGTGCATTATGCATGAATCCTAAATCATAACTCAGCATTACAGATGGTAACATATAGCCAGCCATGTTTGGCCTTACAGAAACAATTTGGTACATCAAACAGTTTGGAAGAAATTAAAATGTCATCTGTTATGAGACTTGAATGACAAGAGTTAAACAATCCCTCCAGGAGCTTGTTTGCCCGAAACTCCCCCAAGATACAAGAGGGGCTGGTGGGTTTTAAATAATTTTCTACATTTCAAAGTGCAGACCCAGTCCAATGAATTAAAGACCCTTTGATCAGAACTTTCTAAAAAGGGTATCACTGATGAAACGCAAAAATAGGTCACATTACAATAAAGACTCCACAAACTCCTAGAGGGAGAGACAACAGAGTGCAGTTCTCTACTCACCTTCATCTGATCACATTCTTTGTTACACAGAGAACAGGTATGTGGAAAGATTCTGGGGGTGACTGCCATATAGTCAGTCATCATGGTTGGTGTTGGCAACCTCTTGCCAGCTCTAGATGTTGCAGGCATGAGGGGAGGGATCTTCTGATTTGGAGACCTAACCATCATGGTTCCACCCGGATGAAACACTGAAGTTTCTCCACCAAATGAAACATCAGTGACACTGGGGATGTGAGGAGCTGGGGGAACTGTTTTCATTGCAGAGAAAACTGGGGGCCACACTGCTGACTGCATCTGAGTTTGCTGCTTTGGCATCTGCTGTTGCTGGTGTGTCTGCTGCTTCATTTGACCCTCATGTCCGATGGCCAACCGTTTTGCTTGAGTTGGACTTTGATCCTTGTTTCCACTGTCAACTTTGCTACCAAGGACCACAAGGCCAGGTCGGTTGGGGTTCATGCCACGGACCAGAGTGGAGGCTGGGCGGGTTTTAGACGCTGGTTGTCTGACACCTTCGGGTTCCATTACTGGAATGGGCTTAGAGGCTTCAGACTCAAAGATTCTGCTGTCTATATCTTTCTTCGGAAGTGAGATGGAAACCGGGATCCGCTGGGAGATCTGGTCTGGTCTCAGGGTCTGTTTGGTTAGCTCTTGCCTTTGAGGAGATACAGAGCTCAGAATCGAAGTGTAAGAAGAGCCGAGACTGCAAGCAGCACTCCTTGGGTCATTGGAAGAACCCAAGGTGTCACATTTTGTTAATCCCCTATTTTCTGTCCGTGACTCTGGGCTGCGGCTGCTACTGGAGAAAGTGTCCATCATCACCAAACTGCCACTTCCACCACTGCTGGCTCCAGTGCTACGGCTCTTGCCTCCAATCTCTTCCCCAAGCCCACCAGTGTATTTGCCAGTATGCCCATAGTCGATCACTTTACTTGGCTGGCGAACAGCAGCAGATGCTGTTTCCTCCTTTCGTATCCCCACCCCACCAGAACTACCGACATGCTCCAATCTGCTCATGCCTCCACTGTGTTGAGGCTGGTGATCCATTGTGTCCTCAACAGCAGCTGCAGATCTCTTGGCCTTCTGGATGCGAATCTGCCGTAGGATGAACGGCAGGTTGGCGGGGGTGAGCTGGTCCTCAGGGTAGGAGATAAGGTGTTCCAGGTCCTCCTTGCTGAGTCCAAACTGCATAAGAATGTCGGCAGCAGATTCGGAGGTGTATTTGGGCTGGCTGGGCTCTGTAACAGTTGCAGGCTTGTCAGATTCTGGATAATCTCCTAATCCTGGAATGGATGACATATCGCCTCTTCTTGAATTAGAGGCACTACTGCTGCCATCACTACTGACTGCATAGTTAGATGTCTGGAATAACTGTGAACGCTGAGAGGACTGGGGCAGGGGCATGTTCTGAGCAGAGGAAGAGGTTAACGATGATGGTGAATAAAAATTAGAGGAGGCATCGGTAGTGGCCCTCTGGTAGTCCGACAACCAGTCCAAGGAGCTACTACCACTTGGCTTGTCCGTGCGTCCGATCAAATGTCCAAGCGAAGCAGAAGGTGAAGACATGTGGTAGCCAGTCATCCCCACCCCTGAGGAGAGCGTCTCCTCCCTTGGAGTGCCAGCAAGGTGAGAGGCCTGTGCTGTGGCCTGCAATGGCCTCGGCATTGATTGGCTGAGGAACCTTATCTCCTCTCTGGCTCTGCTGATATGCATGTCTATGGTGTTCCCTATATCAGCAGGGACCATGGACCTGCTCTGTTCAGGCCCATAGTTTGACTGGGGCAGCACCGACGAGAGCCTTCCCCCAGAGCTGATGGAAGTCCCAGAGGGAACTCCAGAAGAGCCGAGGACAGATCCAGGGTCCAGGCGAGAAGACTCTCCCAAATGGTCCAACCCTGCCTGGGTACCAGAGAGACCATACTGTCCCCGGGAGGATCTTTGGTTTTCCAAGGCATAGGGGTTATACAGGGGATGGGACATAATGATAACACTCTTCAGAGGGATAAGGAGACTGATGGCTGCAGCAGTAGAGGAGGGAGGTGTATAGGGAGCACAGGTGTTGGAGTTGGCTGTAAAGTTAGCTGCTCAATTGCCAACAGCAATAGCGCTGCATATCTATGTCAGGGCAAGCTGGGCTTTGATCTGAGCAAGCTGCAATGAGGCAGCCTGCTGGCCGCTCAGGATCAAGGTCCCTGAGAGCCCTCCAATCAGTGGACTCAATAGGGGCCCAGGGGCTGGAGAAGAGGCGCAATGTTCCAATAGCAACGCAAAGCTGAAAGAGTTCACAGAACACAGACAGGATTATTGAGTGGGACTGGATCTCAGCATCTTAGAAGGACAAAATCATCATCTGGAATGGTCTAGGCAGAGTTGTCCAGTCACGTTACTCCTAT
Source organism: Myripristis murdjan (assembly GCF_902150065.1). Taxonomy (NCBI): domain Eukaryota; kingdom Metazoa; phylum Chordata; class Actinopteri; order Holocentriformes; family Holocentridae; genus Myripristis; species Myripristis murdjan. The sequence continues at coordinate 8,926,674 of NC_043997.1, forward strand.
CTGGTATCAACCAGTTCACATTTCCTGGTGATCACTGTTGAGAAAAAAAACACAGCAGGCAAGAGCAACGGAGAACAGGCACAGAGAAAGGGAAAACAAGGTCACTGCAGTGTGAAAGAAAGCATAAAGACCAGAAAGTGAAATCAGTAAGAACAATTACAGCAAAAGCAGACAAAGCACGTTCCAAACAATGAACATCTTTCACAATGTCACAAGCAATTAAGGTTATTCAGAAAACAATGCATGAAATTGTATTATCTGAAATGACAATTTAACACTCATTGATTTTGCGATTCCAAATGCATTTATTGAACAACCGCAACAGGTCCGTCAATCATGTTGTTGTAACATTGAGCTGCTAGACGTCATAGCGGAAGGGACTTCTGTTCTGTGTTCTTTTACACGTAACTGTCAATCAACAGCCTAAATCATGAACACAAAGTTCAAATAAAATCTAATCTTCTCCGCTCTGGTATCATCACATCGGCGTGTGCTAACAGGGCTAGCAGTTAGCTGGTGCTAACAGGGCTAGCAAAAGATGTGATGTGAGGCTACCTGTTAGCCGTCTGTGCTGTTTTCTCCTTGTGCTTTAAGTGCATGTGGTTACGCATCGAGCTTCTATTTATGTGACAGGGTTTCCGCTACATGTAATTGATTGTGGCCCATTGCCACGGCAAAATAAAAGCCACCACGCCTTTGGAATGATTTTTTTTTTTTTTTTCAAATGTTAAAACAATTTAAAGTATATTGTATGAAAGGATATATATATATATATATATATATATACACATACATACATGTATATAGCCTATTTTTGCGCATATAGCTACTTACTATAATCAGAGTTTGAAATGATAATTTAAATATCATTAAATGTTACACTACGCCGCAATTAACTTTATTTTGAAAAATGAACACCGGAGTTATCACCCGCCTGTTTGATTCTACTGCTGAGCGCTGGCAGAGGGAGAGAAAAGGGTGAGAGAAAGGTACATAAACCAGATTAAGTTTAATCCATTTTTTGTTCAAGCCTGTGAAAACGACCCTAATTTTAATGTTAACATTGCATTGTTACCGACAGTAACGTTTAATGTTAAGGATGCACAGTTTGGCCTTCATGTGTTAACGTTTCACATAAGTTTTGAAAAATGGCATGACATAGCTTAATGTCAGGTAATTTTCTGTCATGACTCATTCAGGTTCCTGAGGAAGAGAGTCAGGTAATGTTAGATAAAGGAGGCTCAATGTTCTTGATTTATCATGACATTATGCCCTCAAGTTCTGAGGAATAGAAATGATATTATTATTATTATCATTATTGTTATTATTATAATTATATTGGTTCTGTGAGAAAATCTAAGACTTGTTCCCAATTATATTAGACAAGTACACAGGCAGAAATAGTGGAGGAGATGATTTGAGGAGAGAAAAGTGGAGGCGCAGAGCAGGAGGGTGCATCTTCCTGCTCTGCAGGTGAGCATGGTGAGGCAGGAGAGGGAGCAGGGAAGAAGAGAGTGAAGGAGGAGAGAGAGGGAAGAAAAAAAGTAAGCACAGGGAATCCTGGAGTAAACCCTGTGTGATATACAAGTTTAACGCCAGATATCTTGCACTGCACGTTATCGTCGTCCTTTTTGTCAAAGTATTTCCAGACATCACTCCTCCTGGTCGCGGCTGACATGGTGCATATAACGCCAAATGAGTTGTAGCCAAAACCAACACACTGCGCAGGTGCTCGAATAGTAAGACGTTACTCGAATACTGACAATGAGTACTCGAGTAATCGTACCCACCCTTAGTTTATACTGCTGAAATGTGACAGGTTTACACCCCTGATTGGTAAATAAAGACAGTTAATTGCCTGTCTTGTGAAACCTACTCGTATATCCCAAACCAATCTACTATCAGCTGTCAGTCAGCTGGAGGATTACAGAGAATCCTACTTCTAAAGTTCATCATACAGACTGAGGGACAACGAGAGAGGATGAGGCTTGTTCTGGTTTATTTGGGTGACAAATCCAAGGCCAAAGTCTGACACAGCTCACATCAACTGCACTTATGAACTGAAAACCACAGAGCAGGACAAAACAAAGAGAAAGCAGCAGGTCCTATTAACATAGCTGATTAGAGTCACCACTCTGCTGAGTGTCATCTCATTCACCTCATTTCAGTCATGGTAGACATGATAAGCAAACAGAATACTGGTCACTCAGTGCACTTACAACAATAATAATAATAATAATGACTACAGTGCAATGTGTTTGGTGTATTTGCAGCTTTATGCAGTACATGAAACCCTGATTTGCTGTAGTGAAACTCATTAAATTAAAAGAAATGCTAATATTTTATCAAAAGCCAGCCAGTTACCAGTTTAACACAAAAATTCACCTAAAATTACTGATACGTCTTACAATAATTATTTTATCTATAGTCACTGCAAATAGATCCTAGGGCACAAAAGGCTTTTCCAACTCTGAGCACTTAATGCTGTAAGAATTTTGTCCATTCCTGTAGGAAGGGACAAAATGTAGCTGTAGCTGTAGGAATTTCCACTAGGGCCAGGGTGTACAATTTTCCCATTTATCAGCTGGTATTCAGGAAGAAAATGTTTGTTCTCCTTGCAAAAATTCAAAATTAACAATCATTCTCTGTTTAAAAAAAAGTCACCTTGATGAGAGACAGAAACAAACGCACAAATATGCCCTACATTATGTAAGAGTGCATTTATCTTTGCGTGAAAATAAATGATACTTGCTACAGACTTTAATATAAAATGGCAAAACAAAACCAACAGAACCGGCATTGTGTCGGATTATAAATGCCCCAAAGACACTATGTTTAGTAATTATACGTCCACTCTGCCTCTTCAGTCATGTCAAAAATGGTTTGTCTATGTGTCCCTATGATAAGCTAAGCAAAGACTACAGGCTCAAGTGCCACAGGTGACTCGTTTCATTGGCAATTAAACTCAGTGTCGCTATATCAGCTCGACCTGTACAGTATAATGCAGTTCAGTGCAACAGCTCTGCCATAAGTTTTACCTTTTAACAAAGTTTATAATATTGAGTTTCTGTTGACATTGTGGAGAATGTGTAAATTTAATTATATGTGCATCACTGAGGTTGTAGTTTGCAGAGGTCTTGTACTGGACTATGTTATACTGAGGTGTTTCTAATTTTTTGTCCTCCCTATTGATATACAATGAGTGGGGACAAAATAGTGAAAACAGCTCTCAATAAAACGCAGTCCGGTCCAACAGCAGCACTAACTATGAGCTCAATGCCAAACAGAATTGAATGAACACCTCTATTACTGTGACAAAAAGAAAACCTGAGCATTATAGGCAGAAGAAAGGTAAACTTTATGACAGAACAGTTGTATTGGATTGTATTAGATTGTACAGGTGGACCTAATAAAGTGGCCACTGATTACATATGCACATGGTAATTAACAGAATCAAATAATCTAAAAAGGTTACATGACTGAGTGTGACCCTCTCTCTAGAAGATAGATACCTGTAGCCTGTGTGAAATTACTTGTGACTTGATAAGTGATGTTGTCTTTGTTAATCTACATGTGTGGAGGTGCAGAGGTTCCCACCGCTTCCTGTTGTCTTCCCTTTGTATAGTTGAGAGCCATAAGGACCTGCTTTCAGGATCTTTTTAACAACACAACAGGATTCTTCGACTTAATAATGGTGCAATCAACTACACAGTGGCATGGGAATGTCCTCCCCCAAAAGGGAGTGCGGTGGATGAGAGCCTCCTCTGGATAACGTGTTGTTGGTCTTAGCTATGTTTGAGAGGGTCCAGCTGGTGCCTGCAGTACTCCCACCACTTGCCCCAGCCTTAACCTCAGTGGGATGGGGTTTTCCACACAGGGCCATATCTTCTTGCACTGATGTGGGCGTGTTTTGTGCAAGCTGAAGGCCGCAGCTAGACCTACCTCAGTATAGCACCTGCCTGGATAACCACGGTATTTGACTTGTGGTAACCAGAAAGTAACTGATTCATGTAAACAAAGATAAAATGAGATCCTTAACTTCAGCTCTGTGGCAGGCTGGGAGCTGCAGGTTCACCTCCTCTGGCGTGGATCAGTGGTTCTCAATCTTTTCTCCTCATTTTGACCCCTTCAAACAAATCAATTAGTCCAGTCATTTTATGAAAAAACCTAGGACAAATTGCAAGAGAAAAAAACTCAGCTGATTTTGTGTCCTCAGTTTGTCCTGAGTGAGGGAGAAAAAGTCCCAAGAAATCCCATTGGTGGAAAGTTTTGAAAATCACCTCTATATGACCATATATTACCAAAAAACACTGTTTTTAACACACAGGGAAAAGGGGTTCAAAATTTTACTTTCAGATATCACTATAAAAATTCACAAGTTGATTACACACACAAAGACAAGAAAAAAAGTCAATTACAAGTTCTTTGAATTATTCTGTTTACACATGCATATCACACATTATCTGATCTGATATGCATTAATAAGGAATATAAGGAATAAATGCCAGAACAGATATTTAAACACTGAATTAAAAGGCTACTATATATATAGTAACCTTTTAATTCACTGTTATATAGTAACCTTTTAATTCAAGGTTATTTTATATATAGTAACCTTTTAATTCACTGTTGAAATGTCTCTTCTGGCATTTATTCCTTATATTCCTTATTAGCGCATGTCAAATCAGATAATGTGTGATATGCATGTGTAAACAGAATAATTCAAAGAACTTGTAATTGACTTTTTTTCTTGTCTTTGTGTGTGTAATCAACTTGTGAATTTTTATAGTGATATCTGAGAGTAAAATTTTGAACCCCTTTTCCCTGTGTGTTAAAAAAGTGTGTTTCTTGGCATAATATGGTCATATAAAGGTGATTTTCAAAACTTTCCACCAATAGGATTCCTTAGAACTTTTTTTCCCCTCACTCAGGACAAATTGAGAATACAAAATCAGTTGAGTTTGCTTCTCTTGCAATTTGTCCTAGGTTGACCCCAATTTTGGCCTAAAATTACTGGACTAAATACCTGCTTGCAACCTACAGAACAACCACCTGTTCGAGCTGTTTCATGCACTTGATCATCACATTTTAAAACCAGTCAGTATTTCACAAGAAAACAGAATCAAACATAATCATGATTATTATGCATGTTATAAATATATATATTTTTAATCTTTCGCTTGTGTCTAAATCATATAGCGACCCCTTAATATTACCTCACGATCCCCTGGGAGGTCCGCACCCCAGGTCTGAGCACCACTGGTTATATTAAGGTGAACTGTAGTTTCTAAAGTTTACAGTATACCTGAATAAAAAGCCACGACGACGTTTCCACTGCCATGCTCGGCGAGTTTCGCCTATTTGGTGCAAGGCACAACCCCAAACCATCACACCACTTATGTAACAACCAAGCTGAACAAGCAAATCCACCTTTCAAATGTCGAAAAACCGATCATTTTGTCTCCAAATACAACCTGAAACGTCTGAAAGTTGGAACAGCTAACGAGCTAACCTCGTCAAGCTAGCTGGCGTCAACCGTTAGCTTTCATCCAGGTCAAATTCCGCGACAAAAACACCGCTGTCAGCCACCAACACGCACTATTTCTGGCACAAATCAGCACATAACACATCTTTCGTTGATTTAAGAAGTGTTTCGTTGCATACCTTTAGTTGTTTGGGTTATTTTTTAACGCAGGTTTACATGGTGGAAACGCGTCTCCCAGCCGAAGAACTCAGTCTGCACAGAGGAAACGTTGGTCGAGGGTTGCCAGGTTTGCAAGGTTCGCCCCTATCTGCGGCGCGGAATGAATGAGGGATGCTTCGTCGCGTTTATCTAAAGTAAAGGTAGAGGTGTGTGTTTGTAAGGATTTTTTTTGACAGTGTGCCGTCTACAACCTTTAGCAACAGAATATATTGATATAGTACATCTTGTCCACTAGGTTCTGTTAATATAATAATAATTCTAATAATCAAGAGCATATCTGGCAACCAAGGCAACACACACCCTCTCTCTCTCTCTCTCTCTCTCTCTCTCTCTCTCTCTCTCTCTCTCTCTCTCTCTCTCTCTCTCTCTCTCTCTCTCTCTCTCTCTCTCTCTCTCTCTCTCTCTCTCTCTCTCTCTCTCTCTCTCTCTCTCTCTCTCTCTCTCTCTCTCTCTCTCTCTCTCTCTCTCTCTCTCTCTCACACACACACACACACACACAGCATTTCAGTGTAAGTTCTGTGTTGGCTGAAGGGAACCGGATCAAATTTTGGCTGTGAATCCATCCAAGACAAAGATTAAATTCTCTGACACGTTCATAAACACAAGTTTGAAAAAAAAAATCAGAATTTATTCCACTGTACACAGACTATAAATACATATCTGATCAAACATAAACATTCTGATTACTATATTTTTCCATTCAAAAACAAAACTTGAGGAAATTGTACAGCATAAGCAGGTCATCACACTGGACCCTCATTTAAAAAAATTGTGTACAGTCAAATGGAAACTGAGTAAGTCAGGGCGAGGAGCTGTGCATTATCTAGAGGCCACAGTGATAATTCATTACAAAAAAAAATTAATCAGAAACCTATACAATCTTGTCACTTAGAGATTTTTCTTTTCTTCTCAGGACGCGAATTCATGGCTGGTTGGATTTTCCACTCTAGATGGGTTAATAATAAATAAAATATTCAACATAAAAATGCAATCTTAAATGTGCAAAATGCAGTGAAAGCCTCCCAAAACATTTCATATTTTTAAATACCAAGTTAACTTTGCAGACAAAGAAAAGACAGACAGACAAAAACAAAAAGTTTCTCATTTCCATGCACTTAGATATTTAAGTCATTAACTGTGGATGTTCAATCTTCCTCCAAAAGGTACAAACAAGAGAACGTCAAGCGACTCCCATTTTCTTTCACTTTGATGTTTGTCTACAAAAAAAAAAAAAAAAAAAACCTGTGCTGTCCATTTATATGATAGGAATCTATGCTAGCATGGCTTTTAATGTGTCAAAAGGCGAAGTGGTAGAACATTTGTAAGACAAAAAGAAATTCATTGCATCATAACCTCATGTCATCACAGAAAATGAAAAGAAAATAGAAATGCTACCCAAAAATGACTGTAAGACACCAGTCACACACTCAAGACTTCAGACTTTAGATTTCTTGAATAATGAAAAAGGACAAGAAAAAGTAAGAAGTAAGATTCTGATAGGAGATTTGATTTTACAAAACAAAACAAAAAATCAATCTCTTACACTTTAAACAATGCATACATCATTAAAAACAAACTGATAAATAGGCTTTCACAATAAGAGGAACACTTAACCCTTTAAAAGGCGAGGTGCGTAACATCTGTAAACATCAACATTTTGTCTAATTAATTTTGATGCCTTGGTATAATTACTGCAAATTGATAGGAGCAAGGCGATTTGCAGCCTCTATCTCACACCAGTGGTACTGTTAGTGGTGCACTTTATCCACATAAAACCACATTTCCCATAGGCCCTCCCACCTGCTTCATTTGTTTTGTGCCATAAAGCAACACATCAGACTTCCTGCCAAAATCCCGCCTGCTGGAAAACTGTGGAAACTCTGGAAAATGCAGATTAGAGGCAACTTTAAGGAGTCGACTGGCCAAACAACCCGATCCTGACCTCACCCATCACTTGTTGGATGGTGAAACACCTGAAGCAGCGCACGCAGAGCAAGGCACCAACACTGCCGGCATGTGGGGGTTTGATTTCCAAAGCCACAGCCGTGCTAACAATCGTTCTACATCAGTTCACAAAGTCACCTTTGTGTCATGATGCTTTATGTTTTCCAAGCATCAGGTTTCACTTTTTTTCACATTTTCCTACTCAAAACAGAAAAAAACATTAACAATCCCCAACTAAAGAAAACTTAGTGGGCAGAGTGAAGATCAATCAGAGGAGAGGCCTGGAGCAGAACCTCCTCTTGAACGTCTTGACTGCTCTTCCTGGAGCTTCTGGTAATATTTCTGCAAGGAGGCAAGAACATTTGAGTTAAGTGCGTGTGTGTGACAAAACAAAAGAAAAAGAAGTTTCTGTATACTAAGATTGCTATACGGGATTTTTTCAGCAACAATCTACATGCAATAGAGAATCAGTGAGTTTACATGCACTTCAGTAATGAGTTATTCACCTCATATAGATAGCTATCTGATTTCTTAAATGCCTTGGAAATGAGACAACAGTTTCCATAAGGGGGGCAAGAGAATAAGAGAAATCTGCATACGGCAGCTAGATTTCTCCTCCGGTCTGTGTGTGTGTTTGTGTGAGAGTGTGTGTGTTTACCTGCATGTTGTCATAGTGTCTCTGGCTGCTGCAGTGGGTTTCTTTGGCCACGCTCTCGTTCAGATAGAACATAGAGCACAGATTACAGATAAACCCTCTTTGAGGAACCACAAACTCCAAACCTGTGGAGGGAGAAACGGCCAAAGATGCGGCAAAACTGTATAAAGACAAATTCAAACACAACTGCTGTACCCGTGTGTGTGTTGTGTTGTGTTGGTGAGACTTACCAAGAGGATTGTTGGGTCTGAATGGTGGCAGTTTGAAGTCAGCAGGGACAGATGGAGACTGAGAACGAGATCGTTTTGCTTGTTGTTCAATGACCTCCCTCCTCCGTTTACTGAAAACTGGAGAGAGGAGGAAGGAGAGGTGGTGAGGCAGAGGAACATGGAAATGATGGTAAGAGTGGGAGAAAGAGATCATCCAGTGTTTGATCTACACTTTGTAACCTTTTAGTAACTGAAGATAAGACGAAATGACTTGTTAAGATGGAGATTGTTTTGCAGTGCATACACGTCAAACCCTGCACTGCAATAAAAAAAACAAAAACAAAACAACAGATAACCAAACTAAAACCCATCTTAGTCTGACTCTCTCTACCTTTGCTGGCAGCTCTGCTCCGTGCCTCCTCCTCCTTCTTCAACTCCTCTCCAACCTCAGTGCCATCCTCCTCGTTGTGGCTCTCAGAGGGCCGAGGCTGCAGCTCCTGCCCAGCAGACAAGTCACCGAGGCTGGACTGAGTCGCTCCCTCCTCGGCCTCTATTTTCAGCAGCTCTGGCTGGCCGTCACCTGATGACACTGGCTCCTCTTTGACCAATGAGGAGGAGGTGTCAAGTGAATCAGGAGGGGATACATCAGCGGCGGGAGGTGTCTTCTCTTCCACTTTCTCCTCTTTCATGCTTGCTTGTTTTCCTCTGGTAGATTTTCTCACTGTGAAAAGGGAGCGGACACATAAATGACAAAATTAATTTGTAAAATCACAGTGATGACTGCTCTCGACTTATTTTTTCATGCATTTGTGAAACAGGAAATTGAAGTCCTTGGTTGAAAAACAGCGATAACACTTGCTTTTTTCCGTTTTCCTGTTCAGATTATCAAATTCAATTATATGCCAATGAAAATAATTTATTCCTTTAAGCCTGACATCTCACAGTTCCAAGGTACATTACAGGCTGATATTGATGCCACTCAAAAATGGTAGTCTTCTGTACACGTTGATAAAAGGACAAAGAAGAAGTGCTGTTTGGCATGCGATCTGACCTTTTGCATTTAACCAACAACTAGTCGATTCATTTCTTAGATGGGTCATCACTGAAGAAAGTGGAGGAGTTTAAATACTTGGGCTCTGGCTTGATCTTCAAACAACTTGTTCCTAGTTCTAATTATGGAAATATTTTTCTTTAATGTATAGGTATATGTCATTGTATGCATACTGCTTTGTATGGGTATGTGTACATATGAATTCTGACATCATAAGGAGCCCCTTGAAAACAAGATGATTAATCTCAAGGGGCTGATCCTTCCAATAAACATAATAAATTCTCAGTCTGGAGCCTTTAGGCATTAAAGATACTGAAGTTATGGCACCAAATAACTGCAGAACCATTATGACCTCACAGTGAAGTTGACCTTTGACCTTTTGGATCTAAAATGTCATGACTTCATCATTTTATCCTTTTAGACATTTGTGTGAAACTTCGTAACATCATAATTAGAATATGAATTCTTGAATTACAGCCAAGAAAAGTCACAGTAACCTTGGCCTTTGACCACCAACAACGAAATCAGTTCATTTTTGAGTCCAAGTGGACATTTGTGCCAGATTGAAAACATAACGCCTCTGGCTATGGCTGTTACCCATGCATAGACAAAATTAGGTAAACAAAAATATCCACGTCCCTTCCCTTCAGGTGTGTGCATGTGTGCGTGTTTTACCAGGGGTCTGTCTCATTCTCTTCTTGGCCCGTCCTCTTCCCCTGGTTGTTACCTCCTCCTCCTCTTCAGCTCCCACCTCATCTACTGTCAGAAAGTTTATGCTCTCCTCTAAAAACAGAGAGAGCGACAAAGGATGTCATACACAAACATTAAACAATATTTTCCTGTAAAAATATTTTGTAAACATGGGTTTGAAGGTAATTTTAGTTTTAAGACCCTAGACCCGAACTGTGATAAGCACAGCAGTTTAAGAACATTTATTTGGAAATTAATGTAACACACACAAACCTGTCTTGTCCATGTTATGTTTGCGTTTAACGACACTAGAAGTTTTCTCAGCTTGCTTCTCTTTCTTCTCATCGTCTTCACAGCCTGTTTCATCCAGAGTCACCAAAGTCTACAAAGAAAAAGATAGGGAGAGCTCAGTCCTATTCCCCACAGAAGAGGAGTTAAGGCTCTCCTCATTCCACTTTGATCTCACCTCTGGGTTGAAGAAATCTCCTGATTCGTCCTCCTGGCTGGGTGGGAGGGGCTCCGGCAGGGTTGACTCCTCCTCCTCTCCAACAATCTCGTCCAGAGTGACAAGCGCCTGAAGCTCTCCCTCTGTGATCCCTCCATCCATCTCTTGACTCCTCGGCCCTCCTCCCACCTCATCCTCAGCCTCATCTGCTCCCACCTCATCCAGAGTCACCAGCTCTTTGGGGTCCACTCCCACCTTCTCCTCCTCCTCCTCCTCCTCCTCCTTTTCTCTCCCTCTCCCCTTCACCCTTCTCCTCCCTCCTCTGCTGCTGCTGCCCCTGCGCTCCCTCTCCTCTTTTTGTCTCACCCTCTTCTCCTCCCTCTCCCGCTCAATGGCAAGTTGTTTCTCCTTCGCGGCAGCTTGCCTCTTCCTCAGCTCCTCCTCTTCGGCTGTGTCGTCTGGGTAATCCTCCTCTTCCTCGCTGACTTCATCCAGGTTCACAAGAACACTCATGGCTGTCGTCTGCTTTTCTTCTGTTCTCTCACCTTTCTTGTGTGATTTATCTTTCTTTTCACTTTCCAACGGTGAGAGATTTGACTGGGACTTCTGTGGCAGTTTGTCCTCTTTCTTAGCCTCTTTTTTGGGCGTTCTTTCCTTCCTTCCCCTCCCAGATTCTTCTTCGGGTGTTGGGTCTTCCTCCACAGAATCAACTACCTCGTAAAGGGCCTCATCCTTGACAACAATTTTTTCTGATGCTCCTATCGTGGTATTGCTAGTTTTTGTTGGTGTGTCCTTTTTTTCACTGATTTTATCCTCTGTCTTTTTTTGTTCCTTCCTTCTTCTGTCAGACCCCTCTGTTGTAGTCAGGTCTTGGACATGAACTTTATCTTCTTCCACAGCATCTACAACCTGATACACCGGCTCCTCCTCTTCTTCCTTGTTTTTGGTCGATGCTGCTAGAGAGTCACTGCTCTGTGTTTGTTTGTCAGTGTTTTTAGTCATTTTATCCTCTTTCTTTGCTCTTCCCCTCCTTCCTCTCTCAGACAGTTTTGCAGGAACTGGATCATCAACCGTCTCGTCCTCTAATGAATCCAGAACCTGATAGGTGGCCTCCTCCTCCTCCCCAATCGCTTCTTCAGGTGCATCGTTGTTATTCTTTTTAAGTGGTGTGCTGCCTTTTTTAGTACTTTGTGCCGTTTTCTTTGCTCTTCCCCTCCTTCCTCTTCCTCCAGACCTTTGTGTAATAATGGGATCATCATTAACAGTCTCATCCTCTACAGAATCTAAAATCTGATAGGTTGCCTGTTCTTTGCTGACCTCTTTTATGACAATGTCACTTGTCTTTGTTGGTGTGCTCTCTTTTTTAGTCACCTTATCCTCTATTTTGGGTGTTTTTTCCCTGTTTCCTTCTGCTGAATCTCTGGCAGGAGTGTGCCTCTTTCTTGTTGGTGTGTCCTCTTTTTGAAGAGTTTTTATGTCCTCATTTTTAACTTCCTTCTTAGTTCTTTCCATTTTTCGACTGTCAGATCTCTCTGTAGCTGGTGGGTCATAGTTTACAGTCTCGTCCTCCACTGAATCCAAAATCTCATATGTGGCCGCCTCCTCCTCCTCTCTGTCCATTTTTTCCAACGCTCCTGTGAGATTCGGGGTTGCATTATCCTCCTTGTTCCGTCTTGCACTCCTTCTTCTGCTAAAACCTGCTGTGTTGTTCACGGCATCTTGACCTGGTTCCTCCTCAACAGAATCTACTACCTGAAGCATCGACTCCTCAATGACCTCTTGGGCCTCTTCCTCCTTCTCAGAAGTCCCTGTAAGAGTGCCGATCTTCTTTCTTTGTGTATGATATTTTTTCACCTCTTTCTTGGGTGATTTCTCATCATTTTTGGACAATCTGATGGAAGAGCCACTCCCATTTGTTGGTTTGTCCTCTTTTCTAGCAGTTCTCTTGCCCCTCTTAGTTGTTTTTTCCTTCTTCTCCGTCTCCATTTGAGCTGTAGTGACTAGCTGATCTTCCACAGAATCAATTACCTCATATGTTTCTTCCTCCTGGTCCTCTTCTCCTTCTTCTATCTGTCTAATGTCTTTTACAACCATCTGGCCACTGGGCGATTCAAGCACGTGGCCTGTCTCATGTCTTTGCTTGTGATCCTCTGTTGTAGTTTTATCAACTGAATCCAGTATCTGAAAGGTTTTCTGTTCCTGAACGGTACACTCTGGGGTTTTGACAGTGTCTGTACTGTGTTGAGGAGGCTGGTCCTCAAAATCTAAATTCTGGACCTCTTTGTTAGGGATTTGGGTATCTTGATTTTCTACATTATCTTTAGCAGCTTTGTTGGTATCTTGTGAAGACTCTGTTGAAGCCGTTTTGTATTTGTCTGCTTCTACTTTTTGATTCCTCTTCTTTTTGTCGTCCTGGTCCTTTGGACTTTGTTCACTGACTGAATCCACAACTTGGAATTTAGCTTCTTTAGATGTCTCGTCTTCCTTACCTACTGTGCCTGTGATGGTAGATTCATCATCAGATTTATTTGTTTCCGACATTTCTTCCTCAGATGGTTTCAATACCATGTCCTTGTCATCTTTGATCAGCTGATAATCTTTTTGATCTACAGTCGTTTTGTCTTCAATGACACTGTCCAACACTCGGAAAGAATCATTCATTGCCATTTCATTGTCATCCTCTTGGCAAGTCCTGCCTTCATCATCAACACTGTCCAATACCTCGTAAGTTTCATCATTTAAAGTTGAGCTGTCCTGAGGTTCAGTTAGCTGCATTTCAGAGGTGCCATCTTGGTCCCTAAGATGGCTTGAGTCCATCTCCTCACCTGCTTGATCATCCAGTGAATCAAGAATCTGGTAACCTCCACATTCATCTTCCTCTGCTTCTTTCAAATTTTCAATACTATCTTCTTTGCCTTTGTCTGATGTATTCTTCAAGTCTTTTTTGAGTGTTTCTTCATTGGAACCAGACTCCAGAGGGGAGAAGAGGCCACCCTGACTCTGGGCATCACTCCTCAGGAGAAACGACCCTGTCTGAGTCTGGCTTGCCACGTCTAACTCCTCTCCCTGTGGAGATGACTGCATCTCTGATGAGGTATCCATTTTTGTCTGTGACTTGACACTTTTTGCTAGAGTAGTCTCTGCTAACACCTGATGGTCAGACTTTACTACTACACCCTCTGTGACTGCTGATGCTGCTTTGTGTTGCTCAGACACGTCTCCCTTTGGCATTTTGGTAGCAGCAGAGGATGCTCGTGTCCTAACACCTGAGTTTGCAAGACCTGCTGATGGTGTTTTCACGGGAGATTTAGCAACAGCTGTGGTGGTTTTGTTTTGTGTTTTATGAGCAAAGGAGGAGTGGGGTTCAGTAGATGGTAGAGAAGAAGAGGTAGAAACCTTACTGGGACTGGTGGAGGAGGTGGTGGCGGTGGTTGTGGCTTCAGGCAAGTCCTTGGACTTGTCCAACTTACTAGGTGATGACACCAAGGATGAGTTAGAGGATGGGGTGCTTTTTGACAAGCTTTGGGTAGACATGCCTTCGTCCGAGTATGAGGACGACAAAGAGGGGGTTGCGTTCTTGGTGGGGTCTTTTGAAGACTCCTTTTCCTTTGAGCTCTGTTTGGAGGTGGGGGAAGACCTCAAGCTCTCCTCTGCTCTTGTCGAGTTGGAAGATTGTTTTGATGTGGAGGTGGTCTTGGCTGAGCCATGACTGTCAGAGTGGGATGACAATGGTGAGAAGGAGGAGGCGTTTGCATCTTCTGCATCATCTCCAACTTCGTCCACAGTGACAAAATCGGAAAAGTCAAAGTCTTCTCTTTCGAAAAGGCAAGAATCTGGTCGAGAGTCATCTGTAAAGTCGACTCCTTGAAGACCTTGACTCTGGGTGGAGAACAAAGATAATTTTACATTAAACAGTCAGTATAACCTCAAGATGTTTTCAGCAATTAAAAATCAGTAGTGACGTTTTGACTGTGATGCTAATTCTGGCACCTTTAAAAGTCAATGGAAAAAATAATGTGCATGAATACAAATGAATATGTAACAAAAACCTTGCTCAGCGTAACTAATTTCAATACTTAAGAATTCATTTTGAGTTCAATACAGTTATAGGAGTACTCCAGTGTTTTGAGCAAAAATACTCTTTGTCCACGTTACCCAGCTTGAGACAAGATTTTCGATATCATTTTAACCTTGGTACGTCCAGTGGTTTGGTTCCTATAGATAGCCTTTTTTTCTTGTCTTGGAGAGTTAGCCTAGCTCCGTCAAAGTGAAAAAATAAAACTTACATTAACTCTGAAGCTGTCCTATTTACAGTGTATTACATGTATTTGAATTACACATTTTAGTATTAAAGATCTTGTCTCAGTCTGGGTAAGAGGGAAAATGGCTATTTTGCCCAAAACGGTGGAGTATTCCTTTGATGTAAAGTCAGCCATTGAAATGAAATTATTTTTACAGTCAAGGCATTTAGTTGACAATCTTCCAGTGTTTGTGAGGGAGGGAGAGGGAGACAGAGAGCGAGATTCACCTGTTCTGGTGTTACGTGTTCAGACTTGTGGGTTTTACTTCTACTGCTTCTGCTGTGACTCTGAGGGGGAAAAATTTCAAAAAGGTGACGCCCATCATAAAACAAAACAAAACAAAAACAAAACAAAAACAAAAACAAAAACAAACTAATGACATGGAAATGCAATGCAATAATGGATTTAACTTTTTTTGCTATCTGGAGCCCTTTACAGTCACATATCTACATTCACACTGCAACCGTCTTGCCTGTTTCTTATTTAATCATTACACAGTAAATACAGTGGACCTAATAATGTTGTGACTGTAGTGAGACATGTAATGCAATAGCAAAGCTCATGGGGTCCAATATTTTTCATAATTTATTATTCTGATGTTTATTTAATTTTTTTTATTACTATATATTTTATTATAACAAACGCATTAACCCCTTTCCCTTTATTAATGTTTTTTATTCTATTTGATTTCCTGCCTTCTTGTAAAGCACTAAAGCCGTCTAGCACTGGTATTTATACATACCAGCTTTTGAACTAAGCTTTATTGTCATTTCACATGACCCAACTACACAGGGAAACATTTCTTCTTTAAATTAAAACACAACAAATACTGCAATGAGACAACATATTACAACAGTGCTAAACTTACTGGGAAACACAAAAGTTGCAAAATTAAGCAGTTTCATGTTAACGGGTAAAAATTATGAACAAACTGTGTGTGTATGTGTGTGTGTGTGTGTGTGTGTGTGTGTGTAAGTGCACGTGTTGTGTTCACCTCTGTCTGTGGTGAGTCTTTGGACTTCTGGGATCTGGTGGTCCTGCTGTGACTCTGCAAAAAAAAACAAAAAACAAACAAAAAAAACACATCAACAAACAAAACAAAGGTGCGTGAAAAACATTTTTTTTCTTATCCTGGATTAGTGGGACTGGATTTTAAAAAAAAAAAGGCAATATTATTGGTGAGGGTTGAGAAGGTACGTATGATGGTTCACCATGATTTGATTACGAAAAAGCGTGTATGTAATCCAGCCTGTGAGCCAGTGTACTGTCAGCTATTGTAGCAGCAGAAAGTTTCCTGATTGTCACAAACCATTACTGGACTGAAAGACTTAATTGCCTAAAAAAATATGAGACACTGACCTCACTAAACAAAACCTCTATAAATATAGTAATAGGTGCCAATTAATATGAAAATGTGACTTCAAACTATTTAGGCAGCTTACTAAAGTCTGGAATATGTACCATGAGACTGTGCAGAATCTGTACTTGCTTGTTCTGGCTTCCAGTCAGTTTCATAACAATCATATAGGGAACTATTTATATTACTATTTAAACATTCATATGATTTCTACAATTCATGTAATCAAAACCTCAAATGTAAACTGTGAGTGAGCTGTGCAGCCGTGCCTCACCTCTTTCTCCTGGCTGTGTTCCTGGCTCTCTCGGATGAGTCTGTGTTGGCGAACTGCAGCCGTCAGGGCCTTGAACATGTCCTCGTTCACCTGGCGAAGCTCAGCTGGAGCCTCTGATGCTGCGGGGCTGGAAGTGGCACTTCTGCTCTCCGTTTTTTCAGCAGAAACAGAGGAAGGCATTGAACCGAAAGGTCCCATGATCCCAACTGGAACAGCGACACCTGCTGTCAGTATGGCTGCCTCAGCAGCAGATTCCTTGCCGTCTGGCAGGCCGTCCTCAGGTTGTTTTGGAGCTGCAGATGAAGCAAGAAATGTGTCTAATTTAATTTAAATGTGAACACTGAAAAGATGTATGAAAGATGTAAGAAAGGTTCAATGCTTTTTTTTTTTTTTTTTTAAGCAAAATTACTATGTGTGGGATTCAGAAAGCACAATGAAAATTTCCAAATGTTGTAAATTCTCTAATGGCCGAAAACAGACCTTTTTGAGATGTGTTTGTTTCCAACTGTTTATCAGATGAATCGTTTGATGTTTCCTTCACAGTTGCTTTAGCTGGAGTTCTTATTTCCTGCTGTTTAGCTTCCAAAGACTCCTCTTTTGTCTCCAGCTCTTTGACTGTGGAGTCCAAATCTGGCAAAGTGCTCTGTGGTGCCTCTGGTGCTGCAGCTTGGGCAGACACTTCTGGATTTTTGCCAATAGTTTGGGGGCTTTGAGTTTTGTTGTCCAAAGATTTCAGTGTAGTTTCTATGGCCTTAGGTGGAGGAGCAAGGACCTCAGGTGAAGAGACATTTAATTTGGGGTCAGTCATGCTGGTAAGGGGTTGTTTCTCCTTGGATTTCTCTGCTGAAATTTCAGTAGTTTCTACTTTACTATCCAGTTTTGCCCCCTTATCCTTTGCAAAACTTTCTACTTCCATGGGTTCTTCCACCTCAACTCCTGTTTCCTCAAGTTTTGCCTCCATGTGTGTGGCTTCCTTAGACTTTGAAGCCTCAGATTCAACTTTGTGATGTTCTGTTTGATGCTTTGTTTCAGCAACTGTCATGTCTGTAGTTGCAGAAGCCTTGACTGCATCTTGACAACCTTTCGACATCACCGGGGAATCTTTCCCGTTGGTTTCAGATTTGTCAAGCTTTGGAGTCTCCAGCTTTTTCTGCTTAGAGTCACTGACATCAGATTTATTTCCTGGAGCCTTGGACTTGGATGTTGAACATGTGGTCTTGACTGTTGTCACTTTTGTCAGTGTTCCCTTCGCAGCCACCTTACCAGGTTGTGTCTTGGTTGGCTGCTTAGTTGTTGTGGTTTTTGCTTTGGAAACCAAGGCTTTTTTACTAATCCCAGGTCCTGGGCCTTTACTTGAAGCTTCAGCAGCAGTTTTTTGACTAGTGACATTTTTGGTTGTAGATGCTGCAGTGTTTTTAGTGCCAGCAGGTGAAGATGCTGGAGGCTGTTTAGGTGTAGGGAGCAGAGCCTTTTTGGCGGCTGTGGTGGTGCTGGATGTAGATTTCTCAGTGTGATTTTTGGACGTAGTGGAAGCAAGTTTCCTGGCAAAAGGAGAAGAAAAGAGTTTCAGAGATCAAGGTGGAGAAAAAGGTGATACGTACGACTTAAGACATGGTTTGTATTCCCAGTACTTTGATAATATTCAAATAAGATGTCACAGAATATATGAAGTATACTGACAGATAGCGATTAGATATTTGAATACATTGTTCTTGTCTGCAAGATGAGACTATACGTCCTTATAAACGGCTGAGCTGCTGTTATGCTTTCAATGGTAAGTGCTAGCAAGCATGTGTGTATTTTTGTGTGTCCCCAAACACTAGCAAATGGTTAAATGACAATGAACATATTTATTGTCAACTACATTTACAATCCTTTAAGCCTGATAAAGGCTCTTGTACGCACATAATAAAATGATGACATGTTCAACAGCAGGGAGGAAATTTGAACAAGTGAAGGGGGTCAAAAATAAAATAACATAAAATATGACAAAAAAATAAGTGAACGTACTTTTCAGGAGGCTTCTTCTGCTCCTTTTCAGGAAGCATTGTTGACTCCTTAGAATTGTTGTCCTTTGAACAAAAGGAAGCAATGTGTCATAAATATTGACAATTTTGCAAAATTACAGAAAATACATTAATATACATATTTCTTGGAAGGAAGAAAGGAAGAAAGTGAGTTTTACCTTATCTGTGACAATAATGACCGGAAATCCTTTAATTCTGAAGTCCTTGCATGTGCTCATTGCCTTGGCATCTTCCTCTCTCTCAAAACACACAGTTGCCTACACACACACACACACACACACACACACACAAAAACACACCCATCCAACTTTAATGTTAATGTTTAAGAAGTAACATAACTAGGCTACACCCTAAATTTTACTCTAACATCTAGGCCTATAATCAGATTCATCTATGTGTGAATCAGTGGACTTTGTGTTGAATTAAAGCACTGACCCAGAAGTTTCTCATCCTAAAATTTCACACAAAATTGATT
Organism: Myripristis murdjan; assembly: GCF_902150065.1. Classification (NCBI taxonomy): domain Eukaryota; kingdom Metazoa; phylum Chordata; class Actinopteri; order Holocentriformes; family Holocentridae; genus Myripristis; species Myripristis murdjan. The sequence continues at coordinate 8,945,806 of NC_043997.1, forward strand.
CACATGCAAAAGATGTTGTAATGTTAAGATAGGTAAGATAAGTCAAGAAAACACCAGAAAAAACACAGAGACACTCACACTCGCCACTTTCCGTAGCAGCAGCACTGTGGTGGTTTTGCCAAATTGTTCCACAGCAGAGACAACTTCTTTGTGCGACACACTGTGAGGAACTCCTTGGAGCTTCACCATGCCTGTGCTTTTGGATGAACGCCGACCAGACTGAACAGAGAGAGAGAGAGAGAGAGAGAGGAAGAGGGACAGAGAAAGAAGAAGAATTTTTTTAATATATTTTTTCAAATCATTTGTCTTTTCCTTTTTCGACATTTCAAGTCCTTTTTGAGTTATTTCATATTTTAATTGGGGTCATTTTGAATATGTTTTTAGATATTTTTAGACAAGACTACATATTCTGGCAAAAAGATTAAATCAATAATAATCTTTTTGTTAGATTTTAAAAGGAAAGAAAGGACATTTTGTGAACTCACAATGTGTTTAGGTTTCAGAGTGTTAAATCAAACATGTCAAACCAAGCCTGCCCATGGGTTTGTGAGTTTCAGGGAGTTAACACAAACACACACACACCTCTACTGTAGTCTTTGTGGAGGAACTCGTCTCGCTCATCCCCGAACTCGACTTTTCTTCTCGTGGCACTACATTACTTGACACTTTCTTATTTGCTTCTGAAGAGGAGGATGATGAAGAGGTGGCAGAAGAGGGCCGCTTTGTCGTTGAGGAGGGAGGAGACGAAGAGCGCTTTCCTGCCTTGGAGAAGGAGGACGACGAGGACGACTTCATCTTGCTGAGCTCGGCCAGTAAGGCAGGAGCCAGAGACTTGACGACTGCCTCCAGGTCGGTCTGGTGTGACAGCGATTGGGCAGCTGGAGGGACAAAGACAAGAAGAGGATCAGTAAAGATGGCAGCTTTTTTCTGGCACTGTGAAAGTTTAAGTGCCTGTCAAGTTCAGATTCTGAACCGCTGCATGAAACGTTTGGGGGTTGACTTTTAGTATATAATCAAAGAATTTCATTTCCCCTTGGGTACTTGTGATACGTTAGCAGGCTTTTTAAACACTGTCTTTATTATGATCCATGAAACCAACTGCAGACTGCCCGAAGTTGTCTGACTGGTTCTCCCTGGCCACATTCCTGTGATACAGGGCAGATCCGTCCTGCCATCCAATAGAATGGCCACTATTTTGAATATAATGGCCTCTAAATTAAAATATTCAACAGTTACTTTCTGCTCTATCTATCTGTCTCTGTGTCAGGTAAAGGTACAAACTACTCAGGCAATAAACACTGTTGTTTCTAATTATGTTTTGTTATGATGTTTGTTATGTGTAGTTACTGCACTGGTCCATAATCCACAACAGCCTGTTGTGGATTATGGATTAATTAACTTTCTAGTTGTTGGACATTTTTGCAAATCTTTAAAAAGTGTCTAGTCATTAACAAATATCGTAATAGCACAAGCAAGCGTGGAACAAACTGGAGAGTGTTAAATTTCACTTTCGTTTTTCTTGAAAAGTCTTTTACTTTGACAGAATTTACAGCCAGTCATGGAATGGAATTAGTGAAATCAGACAAAGACTGCACTCGAGCTGTGTTCCTGCTGTCAGTAGTGCCTCATCAATGTCCGACTTAAGACCAGAACAGATCAAAACCTTTGTCAGTGGTCCCTTTGTATTTGTGTGTGTATGTGCATGTGTTTGATATCCATGTGAATATATTTTGTGTAACCTGATGTTTCCAGTAGTTTCTTGGCCAGTCTCTCTGCACTGCTGCTCTTCTGTCGATGGCCGGTCGATCTCCCTGGTGATGAGCGTCTCTCATGGCTCCTTGATCGTGAGCGGCGCCGGTAGGAGGAGGAAGGGTGAGGATCACGTCTTGGGGAGCGGGAACGGGAGCGAGAGTGTGAGCGAGACCTGATGGGGTTTACATATGAACACGTTTGATTGGGTAATCGATTAACCTAGTATAAAAATGTAATATTTATACAAGAAATTGCTTGGTGGTTGCTGCCTAATGAAGTGGACAGGAGGTTGTTCTATCACTTGTCAGGGTAAAAAAAAAAAAAACATTGCTGTGAAAAAGTAATTATCACCAACTTTATTTTCTACATTTAACTTGGTTGTTTCTCTCTGTAGCTGCAGTAATTTATTGGAGGTTAACTGAGAGGAAAAAATAAAACCTGCTGATAGTTTGCTGCATCACTGAGTTGCTATAAATGCAGGAAAATCATGCATATGATCACAACACAATCTGAAGAAATTTAAAATGTGCAAAACTGCATACCAAACGGGGCAAGTATTTTTTCATAGCACATTACAAAGACTTTGCAGTGTATGGGCATTTGTGTTCTGCAAACAGTCAGCCCAATAAGGGGTGAATGATTTAATATGAAATTAAGACTCACTGATGATTGATGGTTGCTGGAACATGTTTAACTGTTTGGCAGCTCATCAGAAATCTACCAAACACTGTTATAACACTGTAACTAATAGAAAGCAGGCATTTCAACAAACCTGCGAGTGTATCTCGAGCTGTATGGTGATCTTGATCGGGGCCGATACAGCTCCCTCGCCTTTCTTGAAGTTGTGCCATGATAGCGACGAGGGCTGTGAGAGCGCGAACGGGAACGGGAGTGAGAGTGTGAGCGAGGCCCGGACCTGGATCGAGAGCGGGAACGGCTTACATGTCTGGTTTTCTGGCTACGTTGCTGAGAAGTCAGGGAAGGCTTGGCATCTCTACCTACAGGACTGGAGAGAAATGAGGGACAAAAGATGGAGGGATGAAGAGGAAAATAAGCTAAAAATCAACAAATTGGTGGAAAAATGGATGTGGTTTCTAAGTGTCTGAATGTTGAGAAATTCACCTGGTCAAGTGTGTTATCTCACCATCCCAGTCTGGGAATCTAGAGAAAAACAATTCAAAAACAATTAGTACTATATAAAACACATGGTTACAATAAACAGACAAAATTGTAACACCAAAAAAAAGTAATTTTGTCTTAAAAATGGGTAAAAGGGGGGATTGGAATGATGAATTCAGTGTTGAGGTCCATTAAGAAAATCCATAAGACATCACCAATAGGCTTTTACAGGACATGATCCAGTATTTCTGCTAAACACATGCATTTTAACTGTTTCAATCAAATGAGATTATTTTTTGAAAGAAAATGAAACCCCACCAATCTAGCAAGTAAACGTGGTGTTACATGCTTCTGCTTTTCTACTGATTTATACCAACATTTTGATTAAATTTCACTGCTTTTTCAGAAAGATCAACAGAATACATCAGAAAATAATGACTAGAGCTTATGATCTATATAGGAAGGCGACTAGGAAATCTGATGAAGAGCATGTAGCTTGAAACATCACTTTGACTTCATGGATGTCTGAATGAACTGCATTTAAGGGAGCTACAGTGTGCAGACCTTTATCTATCTCCATTGTTTCTTCAGATCACAGCCATGAGGGAACCACAGAAGGTCCCTTCAAGAACCTCTTTGTCCAAGGTTCACAAACTCCACCAACCTCCTGTATATAAAGGGTGTCCATGTGAACAATAAGTCCCTTGTTGTTCACAGGCCATGCCACCATGTGGGAGAAATGGGGAAAAAAAACTCTCCTCCCTGGGTTAAATAAACTTATCTTAGCAGTGCCAAGGTGCTCAAATGACACTGAACACAAAATTCACTTAATCAATCCCTGAATGTAAACTAAAAGTTTACCAAATAGAAAATAATGACTGACCTTTGTCGAAGGAACTTGCAGTTCCCAAGATGAAGGTTGGTGTTCTGGTGGGCAATCCAATCCTAATAGTCAAAATGACACACACATAAAAAGCAATTAGACCGACCTATATAGTAGTCATCATCATCATTATCATCATCAGTACTACAGCTGCCATTGCTGCAGTTATCTTTGTGCATGTACAACTTTAATTCAGCATCAACCAGTCTTGAAGATAGTCAGTGTCGGCCTCCCAAGTTGGTCGCACATTTCATTTTTTTTTTTTTAAATGACTCCCCAAGTGTTTGATCACATTTCTCTACTCTTGCAAATATGAGAAAAGGGTTGATAAAAGTTCATCTTCCTTAATGTCTAAAAAAAAAAAAAAAATAGAAAATATGATAGAAAAGACAATGGAAGGAAAAAATCCATCTTCTTTCATCAAATCTTCAACAAATGGCAGTCTTCTTAAAGCCAAAACAGCACATCCTCAGTAGAAGCCAACACTGAGACACTGAGTAGAAATGAGGGTGTGAGTGAGTACCATCGGACGACGAAGTTTACGGGCTACACATCTTTATCGTGACAAAAACAAAGAGTACAGGTGTCGCATTTGGTTGACAGCCCACAAACCTGCCCAATACAGACATGGTCAAAATAAATAAAAGGGTCTCCTTCTTAGTTTCTTCATCCTGTAACGGGTAGTCCTTCAATCAGTGGTTGTGTGGCATCTTGAAGCTCATCAGTTCATGCTAAGGTATGGCATCGGGGCAAAAAAAAAAAAAAAAAAAACTGGGAAGGGTTGGAATGTCATGTAGCAGGAAATGAGGGTGTGTTGGCAAGTCTTCATCTACATACATGAATAAATTCACTATTAAATGTAACATTGAGACAATGAACAGAACTTCACAACAAAAAATAAAGAAAAGAAAAATATGAAGCTGCAAATACAAAAAAGAGGCATACAGTTATCTTCCATCAACTTGTGGTATTTCTTCAGTTTTGTGGCATTTTTTTCCTTAGTCTTCAAACTCTTGACCATTTTCAGCAACTGCCAAAGAAGCTGGCAGTTTTTCTCCATTTTTATTTTACATCAAGTTATTTAAACATATGAGATGTTGTGGTCGATAGTCAAAGGTCTAAACTACACATTCATAATCTGTCAACAGCTCTCAGGTCTAAAGCCTGAACTACACATGAATCTTAAATCATAAGTATACATTACAGATGGCAACATACAGCCAGCCATGTTTGGCCTTACAGAAACATTTTGGTACATCAAACAATTTGGAGGACATCAATATCTGAGACCTGTAACACGAAGCAGGATTCAGGCTTTAGCGAGATAACTTGAGGCTCCACTCCAGAATTTCTGTATCACAAAGATAACCAGCGCCGTGATACAGGTTATCCCTGATCACCATAATCTCGATTAGTGTAGCTGGATAGGTCTGAAATCCAGGGAAAACTGAGCCTGCTTCGTGATACAGGTCTCTGGTCTGGTATGAGACTTAACAATGACAAGAGTTAAACAATCCCTCCAGGAGTTTGAAATCCACATCTCCACCCAAATCCAGCAGGGGCTGGTGGGTTTTAAACCATTTGCTACTGCATTTTTACAAATCCTACAAACTAAAGACCCTTGGATCAAAATCTCTGAATATGGTATTTCAATCAAAAACAAAACAAAACAAACAACAACAACAAAAAAAAAAACAGTAACTTTACAATAAAGACTCCACAAACTCCTAGAGGGAGAGACAACAGAGTGCAGTTCTCAACTCACCTTCATCTGAGCACATTCTTTGTTACACAGAGAACAGGTATGTGGAAAGATTCTGGGTGTGGCCGCTGTATAGTCAGTCATCATGGATGGCGTTGGCAAGTTCTTGCCAGCTGTAGACGTCACTGGATTATGCCTTATGGAAGGTGGCAGGGGCATCAGGGTCATCAGGGGAGGGATTGTTGGATCAGGAGGCCTAACTGTCATTGTACCACCCGGGTGAAACACTGAAGGTTGTTGGCCAAATGAAACATCAGTGACACTGTGGATGTGAGGAGCTGGAGGAACTGTTTTCATTGCAGAGAAAACTGGGGGCCACACCGTTGACTGCATGTGCACCTGAGTTTGCTGCTTCGGCATCTGCTTTGGCTGGTGTGTCTGCTTCTTCTTTTGACCCTTAAGTCCAACAACCAACCGTTTTGCTTGAGTTGGACTTTGATCCTTGTTTCCACTGTCAACTTTGCTACCAAGGACCACAAGGCCAGGTCGGTTGGGGTTTACACCACGGACCAGAGTGGAGGTTGGGTAGGTTTTAGATGCTGGTTGTCGGTCAGCTTCTGGTTCCATTACTGGAATGGGCTTAGAGGCTTCAGACTCAAATACTGTGGTGTCCATGTTTTTTTTCTTCGATAGTGAGATGGAAACCGGGATCCGCTGGGAGATCTGGTCTGGCCTCAGGGTCTGTTTGGTTAGCTCTTGCCTTTGAGGAGATACAGAGCTCAGAATCGAAGTGCAAGAAGAGCCGAGACTGCAGGTAGCACTCCTTGGGTCGTGGGAAGAACCCAAGGTGTCACATTTTGTTAATCCCCTTTTTTCTGCCCGTGACTCTGGGCTACGGCTGCTACTAGAGTAAGTGTCCATCATCTTACTGTCACTCCCACCACTGCTGGCTCCAATGCTACTGCTCTTGCCACAAACCTCTTCCCCAAGCCCTGCAGTGTATTTGCCAGTATGCCCATAGTCGATCACTTTACTCAGCTGGCGAACACCAACAGATGCCATTTCCTCCTTCCGTTTCCCTGCCCCATCAGAACTACCCTCATACTCCAATCTGCTCATGCCTCCACTCTGTTGAGGCTGGTGGGCCATTGTGTCGTCAACAGCAGCTGCAGATCTCTTGGCCTTCTGGATGCGAATCTGCCGTAGGATGAACGGCAGGTTGGCGGGGGTGATCTGGTCCTCAGGGTAGGAGATAAGGTGTTCCAAGTCTTCCTTGCTGAGTCCAAACTGCCTCAGAATGGTGGCAGCAGATTCGGAGGTGTATTTGGGTCGGCTAGGCTCAGTAACAGTTGCAGGCTTGTCGGACTCTGGATAATCTAATTCTGAAATGGACAGCATATTGCCTCTTCTTGAACTGGAAGCACTACTGTTGCCATCACTACTGACTGCATAGTTAGATGTCTGGAATAACTGTGAACGCTGGGAAGTCTGGGGCAGGGGCATGTTCTGAGCAGAGGAAGAGGTTAAAGATGACGATGAATAAAAATTAGAGGAGGCATCGGTAGTGGTCCTCTGGTAGTCCGACAACCAGTCCAAGGAGCTACTACCACTTGGCTTGTCCGTGCGTCCAATCGAATGTCCAAGCGAAGCAGAAGGTGAAGACATGTGGTAGCCAGTCATTCCCAACCCTGAGGAGAGCGTCTCCTCCCTTGAAGTGCCGGCAAGGTGAGAGGCCTGTGCTGTGGCCTGCTTCGGCCTCTGCATTGATTGGCTGAGGAGTCTTATCTCCTCTCTGGCTCTGCTGATGTGCATTTCTACAGTGCTCCCTATATCAGCAGGGAGCATGGACCTGCTCTGTCCAGGCCCATAGTTGGACTGGGGCAGCACTGACGAGAGCCTTCCCCCAGAGCTGATGGAAGTCCCAGAGGGAGCTCCAGAAGAGCTGAGGACAGATCCAGGGTCCAGGCGAGAAGACACTCCCAGACGGTCCACCCCTGCCTGGGTACCAGAGAGACCATATTGTCCCTGGGAGGATCTTTGGTTTTCCAAGGCATAGGGGTTATATAGGGGATGGGACATAGTGTTCGCAACCTTCAGAAGGTTAAGGAGATTGATGGCTGCAGCAGTAGGGGAGGGAGGTGTCGGAGGTATATAGGGAGCAGGGGTGTTACAGTTGGCTCGACTGCCAACAGCAATAGCGCTGCTTATCTGTGTCAGGGCAAGCTGGGCTTTGATCTGAGCAAGCTGTAATGAGGCAGCCTGCTGGCCGATCAGGCTCCCTGGGAGCCCTCCAATCAGGGGGCGTGTTAGGGGACCAGTGGCAGGTGAAGATGGACAACGTTCCAATAGCAACGCAAAGCTGAAAGAGTTAACAGAACACAAAAAGGGTTATTGAGTGGGACTGGATCTCAGCATCTTAGAAGGATAAAATCATCATCTGGAATGGTCTAGGCAGAGTTGTCCAGTCACGTTACTCCTATCTGGTATCAGCCATTTCACATTTCCTGGTGTTCACTGTTAAGAAAAAACAGCAGGCAAGAGCAACGGAGAACAAGCACAGAGACAATGAAAACAAGGCCACTGCAGTGTGAAAGAAAGCATAAAGACCAGAAAGTGAAACTGGTAAGAACAATTACAGCAAAAGCAGACAAAGCACGTTCCAAACAATTAACATCTTTCACAATGTCACATTACCATCCAGACCAATTAAGATTATTCTGAAAACAATGCATAAAATAGTATTACTTGAAAGGACAATTTAACACACATTGATTTTGTCTTCCACTGACACAGTAAAGCATCATTTATTGAGTTGTAGGTTAGGCAATGAATTAACATCCGATTATGGTGTTGGGATCATCTTCAGGACACACACACACACACACACATTCATATAGTTAGGGACTATGCAAGTTAGTTTGTGGCAGTTAATTGTATGTTTGTCCATTTGTAATAAGTTGGTACAGTGTCATGAAATATGCTTCTAACTGGGAAGAATTATGTTGTGAAGGATTTGATGATAAATTTATATGAAGAAAGTATTTCAATAACGTTAAGAATTACTCTAGTGATACAAGCAAAAAAAAAGCCTGCTAGTAGCTAATAACTAACTAGCAATGTTGACATTCTACAAAACTAGTTGACTGCACATGCACAATGCAATTAACAGCAACCTTTTTGTTTCTTAGCCAAGAATTTTCACACAGGAAAAATGGTAGCCAACAATGGCAACACTAACAACTGACTGGTTGCATTCAGCAGTACATTTGAGTCAATGCCAACCATTTCGCTTTGAAACAATCACCGACAACACATCCAGTAGCTCAGTCCATATTGAGGAACTTGTGGTTGAAGACACAATGCGCCATCAAAATAGTTTAAATACTGCTGAAATGTGACAGGTTTACACCCGATTGGTAAATAAAGACAGTTAACTGCCTGTCTTGTGAAAAATGTTCATATATCCCAAACCAATCTACTGTCAGTCAGCTGGAGGATTACAGAGAATCCTACTTCATCATACAGACTGAGAGACGAGAGAGGATGAGGCTTGTTCTGGTTTATTTAGGTGACAAATCCAAGGCCAAAGTCTGACACAGCTCACATCAACTGCACTTCATAAACTGAAAACCACAGAGTAGGACAAAACAAAGAGAAAGCAGCAGGTCTTATTAACATGGTTCATTAGAGTCACCACTCTGTCACCAATCCTGATTTGCTGTAATGAAACTCATTAAATCAAAAACAAAGCCCAATTCTGTTCACTTCGGCTTCCTTCTCTCACTCCCTTTCCTCACCTACTGAGTTCCTGAAGGAGAGAAGTGGTGGTGAGGGAGGAGGCGAAACAAGCAGAAGGAAAGACGAAGGGCAAGCAGCCCGGGCCAACCACAGAACAACCTAACCCTTTGAAATACACAATGAGCCAGATGCAGCAACATTCTTACATATTTCTTAATTTTCTGTTAAGAAGAAAAAAATGTGACAAGTCAACTCCAGATTCTCCACAAGGTCTTAATCAGCCGAATCAGCTCTTACCCAAGTGTGCAGGATGATGAATCCTACCTGTTCCAACCTGTAAACGTGCGTCTGTGATGCAATTTTACTCTTTCAAGTGTGTTTCACACTTAATTCTCTAACACATTTAGCATTTCTACTGTTAAAATCATTTATATCTATGAGAAACAAGCATGCATAACATTAATAAAAAGAGATCATGTCATTTTTTGAGCTGTAAATGCCAGCGTACTTTGCCTAACACCACAAAAATATCATAGAGCTTAGTTATCGGAAGACATCATGGGAGCTGTCACCCTAGGTGGAGAAAAAAAAAATTCGGACATGCTAGACTTCATTTGCGGTGTTGCGGGGCGCCCCAGATGCCACATCTGTGATTATGTCGAAGAAGCTTTTGAGGTGACACAGGGTCATACTGCGTCACGTCATTGGGGTACAACACTTGGGCAGTAAAATCCAACAGATGGCGTGCGACTATAGAATACCAAGGCTACCTTCCTTGGAGCACACCCAAAGAGCATCTGAGCAGACACCATCCCTTTAGCGCCATCTGCTGGTACCCTCCAACATCGCAGCTCCAGTGTCAAACCCCACCAGGTCTCAGCTTTCTTTTAATAACCTTGGATTATGTCACTCTACAAGGAGTACTACTGCCGTGTCTCACGCCATACATTCATATTCAGGCCTGACACTGGAAAGCTGTCAGTGTCAGTCTGATCCAGGCCTTTGAGAACAGCCAAAATAAGAGGAAATTTGTTTGTATATCACTTGATGCATCTGGCCCGTTGCGTAGATCAGGATCAAATGTTGTCAGGTTTTTAACTTGACCTAATAACTATAAAACAAATAAATGAATAAAAACACTGTACCTGTGCAAACATACTATCATGCGTGGGCGTAGAAGGCATTTTTTGATATAATGTTATGCTGTCTAATGATTTCCCTGTTGCAGACAAATTTCCAAGAGAGGCACACACACACACACACACATACACTACTCACAAAAAGTTAGGTATATTTGGCTTTTGGGTGAAATTTATGGAAAATGTAAAATGTTCACGCTACAGTGATATTATATCATGAAAGTAGGGCATTTAAGTAGAAGCATACACTGGTGATTTCCTCATCTCAAACAATTTCTTGAAACAAAAGCCAACAACAGTGGTGGTTATACCACAACAAAAAATGTCAGTGTCAATAACTTGTCATGTGCCCGTGAGCATCAATTACAGCTTGACAACGACGTCTCATGCTGTTCACAAGTCGACTTATTGTCTGCTGAGGCATGGCATCCCACTCTTCTTGAAGGGCGGACCTCAGGACATTGAGGTTCTGGGCTACAGAGCTCCGAGCCTCTACACGGCGACTCAGCTGATCCCATAGGTTTTCTATGGGATTCAGGTCTGGAGAAAGTGCAGGCCACTCCATCTGAGGTACCCCAGTCTCCAGCAGCCGTTCCCTAATGATACGACCTCGATGAGCTGGAGCATCAAACACCTGATGTGAATTTTGCTGTTAAACTCCTTGTTAGAGAACAGCAACTTGTGCAAAAAGTACTGAAACATTGAACAGTTGGACATGTGCATTCAAAAGTGTACAGAAGGTCACATTAAGTTCACCTGTAAAGGTTATAATGCATTTTAGGTTCATCCTGAAATTTCACCCGAAAGCCGAATATCCCTAACTTTTTGTGAGTAGTGTATGCACATTCAGACAGACAGCCAGCCACACACATCAGTATTACTCATCATTCCCCCCTTATGGATTACCTGAAGAGGCATCAGTACAATATTCCAGGAATATTTCTATATTTCTATAACAGGAAATAGTGCCCCTGCAAAATCCCCAGTCATTGCCAAATCTTCCAGTGTGTGGCTTCAAACTCAGTGACCTATGAGACATTGTCTTTAGATGTGAGAGAATGTCAGACTTTAGTCTTTTAAAAGTCTTTGATACACATCAGATGAACTAAAAACGTGAACAAATAGTCAGATAGCTTCGACGACGTTAGCAGTGCCATATTCGCCTTGTAACGCAAGGCACAACCCCAAACTATCACTTTCAGGAAAATTAAAGATGCAACAACCAATCTGATAAGCAAAGCGCCCTTTAAAATGTCGTCAAAACGCTCATTTTGTTTCCCAAACACGACCTGAAATGCCCGAAAGCTGAACTAGCTAACCTTGCCATGCTAACCGGCGTTAACACTTAGCTTTCATCCAGGTCACGTTTCGCGACACAAACACCGCTGTCAGCCACCAACACGCACTATTTCTGCCATAAATCAGATAATAACACATCTTCCGTTGCCTTAAGAAGTGTTTCGTTGCATACCTTCAGTTTTTTGGGGGGTTATTTTTAGCAGGTTTAGCTTGAAGAAACGCGTCTCCCAGCCGAAGGACTCAACCGGGAAACAGGAAATGATGGGTGTGGGTTGCCAGGTTTGCAAGGTTGGCTTTTATCCTCCTCCTGCGGCGAGGAATGAATGAAGGTTCTCCTTTTTTCACTCTTTTCATCAAAAGGCATATGGTATGTATTTTCTGAATCCAAGTTTAAATTTCAGTGTATCAAATTCAAATGGCATAACATATCAAAACACCTCACATTCACAAAAAAAAAAAAGGATAACAGAAGCCTTAGCCTACTTATCAAAATATGACAAATTACTTCCCTTCACATATTAAAAGCTCATCGTCTTTTTACAGGGTGACTGCATTGGAGTTCACAAGAGAGGTGTGTTTGATTGGACTGAAATGGAAAGGAGGTTCCAAAGTGCATTCATGTTGACCTTTTTTTTCCTTTTTCTTATTTTTTTGTAAATAATTGTAAAACCTTTCCACAGGCTTCTAGACAGCTACTGGCAACCCACTCTCCCTGATCTAAGGTAGAGGTGTGAGTTTGTGAGGAAATGCCACCTTTAACAACAACATATATACACAAGGCGCCCGCTTTATCAGATCCACCTGTGTAGTCTAATGCAGTTCAGTGCAACAGCTCTGCCATAAATCCTACCTCTTAATAAAGTGTATAGCATTCAGTTTTTGTTGGAGAATGTGTCAATTTAATTCTGTGTTTATTATTGAGGCTGTAGTTTGCAGAGGTCTTGTATTGGACTGAATTATATTGAGAGATTCATTTTTTTTTTTTTTTAAGACTTTTTTTTTTTTTCAGTTACCTAAAATGTTTTTTCACACCTGCAGTTTTAGTTTTTAGTTTAGTTTCAGTGAGCCATACTAACCTTGCAACAAGCCTTTGCATTTCCACTGATAAAGCTGTTACAGCTGATAAATCTGCTGAGTCATGAAAACTGAGTGAAACAGGATGAAACGTCCGCAGTTCAGACGGATGTGTTATCACGGCTCTGCCAGATGGAGGTGCCATTCTCACATACTGAGGCCATACATCAATCAACACACTTGAACACTGAAGTCAGCCTACATTCAGTTAGTTTTAAATTCATTCTGAATAAATTCTGTTCTGAATAAATTTTCATAATACAAGGCTGACATTTAAAATCTATTATTAAAATATCATTTTAAAGTTGAGTGTTTGAGAGCATGAGATATTTGCAAAACTAATCACATAAACTGAAAAAAATGTGCAGTGTATTTATGTTTACACTGCACAGTATGTATGTGTATGAGTATAAATTAGTAGGAGTAATTTGTCATCGTCTGATGGAGCGATGTAAAGTACCGGACTCTGGAGCGGTGGAAATGTTCCCTGCCTGACTGCATTGTGCCGACTGTAAAGTTTGCTAGAGGAGGGATAACGCTATGGGCTGGTTTTTCTGGGCTCGGCCTCGGCCCCTCAGCTCCACTGAAGGGAAATCTTAATGCTTCAGCTCACCGAGATATTTTGGACAATTCTCTGCTTCCAGCTTTGTGGGACCAGTTTGGGGAAGGAAGGCCCTTTCCTGTCCCAGCATGACTGAGCCCCAGTGCACAGAGCAGCTCCATAAAGGCATGGCTGGCTGAGTTTGGTGTGGAAGAACTTGACTGGCCCGCACAGAGCCCTTTTCCACCAAAGAGGTTCCAGGGCTGGTTCGGAGCCAGTGCCTGACTTAGCACCAGTTCTTTGTTTTTCCACCGCCCAAGCTCCGGCCAAACTGGTTCCAAACTGGTTCCAGGCAGGCACCAACTTTGAGCAGGGGCTAAACAGGGGCCAGAGAAAGAATCGATGATGCGACCCACCACATCATTGGTGGGCAGGGTCACATACCCAATCAGGAACAGCAAACACTATAAACGTATAGCTAAACGTAGTCGCCATTCATTCCGACCACAAATACGACAGATAGCCAGCAATAGTTGCGTTTTTCGCCTCTGGATCACAATGTCAGCTTGTAAAGACACGAACAGTATTTGTACCGCTACGATGGGTCGTCCATTTGTCGTCCATGTTGGTTATTGTGATTCCGAGCGAGCGTCTCGCACACCCACGTGATCAAGTTTTCCGCTGACGTCATGACGTGGCTCTGACTTGGCTCCACTTGGCTCTTGGCCGATGGAAAAGCAAACCGGTTCTTTGTTGGAACCAGTTAAGCACCGGCTCTAGCACCAGCACTGAACTAGCACCAGGTTCTTTTTGATGGAAAAGGGGCAACAGAGCCCTGATCTCAACCCCATCCAACACCTCTGGGATGAACTAGAACGGAGATCGCGCGCCGGGCCCTCTGGTCCAACATCAGTGTCTAACCTGACAAATGCTCTTCTGGATGAACGGGCAGAAACTCCCAAAGACACACTCCAACATCTGGTAGAAAGCCTTTTCAGAAGAGTGGAAGCTGTTCTAGCTGCAAAGGAGGCAACCAATTCCATATAAATGCCTATGGATTTAGAATGGGAGGTCAGCAAAGCTCCTGTAAGTGTGATGTGATGGTGGCCCGATGCTTTTGTCCATGTAACAGGGCTTAAACACCATGGTCAAACAGACAGTGACCTTGACTCTTGTGCTTTCTTTCCTCTCTATTAGCTTCATACAGCTTTACGTATCAAATTTTACACCATCACGTCACGTCACACAGACTCACATGAGCCCTATTAAAGAAGATAAACTGTTCCTGTGTCTAAACAGATCTAGATCGGCCGAGTTTAGGGAGAGTTTTGGCGCTCCCGTCCCGATCGGTCTTGTTGCTAAGTCACGAGACGGGGGAACACCGCGCCGGCCAATCAGATCATGAGACACCGACATTCCCCAAGCGGGATTGAACGGACACACACACGCACATCTCCAACCGTGTCCTATACTTAGAGCCGGTTTGGGCCTGATATCTTGGTTAAATGAACGGCTGTTGATTTTACAGACTGTTGGAGCAACAGTTTATCAAAAGGTGACGATTAATATTTTCATTAAAGGATCGCTCTCTGGTGGGTATTGCACCGTATTACTAATATATCCTCTTTATCCGCTACGGACCGCAGGACTTAACACCTGACCACGGCGCAGCAGCTGACTGGCAGCGCTCCGTGTGTGTGTTAAATGTGTGTATGTGTGTGTGTGTGTGTGTGTGTGTGTGTAAGAGAGAGAGTCTGAAGGGGAGTTTGAGCCAAAACAGGCTGGGTTTTATTTTCGGCTGTCATCGCTACCCTGCCCAAGGCCCCGGCATGGACCTCACACACACACACACAAATATAATCACTTTGTCTGAGTTTAACACATGCGCAGGTAAAGCTTGACCTTTGACCTCCTTACCTCATTCCCTCATTCTTGCTTGTAATATTAGTGATCTGAGTAATAATACTCTGTAGTGATATTAGTTATTCCACTGTTGTTTTTATAATGCATAAAACATAAATAAAAAAAATTAAGAATCAGAAACACTTTATTGAGCTGCAGTTATTTAAATCCCAAAGAGAAGAATTAAATTATAACAAACAGAAAAAGAAATAAGAAATATAAAAATATGTGCCTTAGAAAGGGGTTGAAAAGTATGTGCATTATGTATAAATATCTGCATTCATTTGACTTGTGCATTAATAAGTATGTGCATTATGTGCATTATATCTAAATATGGGCATTAATCCCACAAAATATTACAACAATAAATACAGAAATATGAAACTGAGCCCAAACCCATATACACCATATATACACAGGGATATTGCACTGTTGAAATGGTATAAATTATTGCACAGTGCTCCCTCTTAGACCTACTTTTGCAGAATTTAGACTTGGAAATACGTTGAATAATTTCAAACAAGCCCTGCGTTTAGTAACCGTGTGTTTTGATGCGGTTCTGCTGCGTTTCACTGCTTGCGAGCGACTTGGGCTTCCAAGGCGGCTGCATGTCAGCAGTTTGTACCTCCAACATGGGAAGTACAAGTTTCTCACTTCAAGTGCTCTGGTTGGAAATATGGGGTAACCATAGCAACCTGAAACCGTCAAACACAGCCAGTGTAAGACATCTTATTTTACAGGGAGTTTTATATAGGATAGCAACAAAGAGAAAGTATCAAAAAGTTGCTTTTTTTTTTCTTCGGCAGCACTGAAGCAAAGAGCAGAGATTATTATTATTTTGCCGCCGTTGACAGGCCTCATCCTCTGTATTTCCTCCACCAAATCTGCCATCATGAAATCTGAAAATCAAATGTGCTACTAACTTTAAATGTGATTAAAAAAAAAAAAAAAACATTGTTAGGGATATTTTAGAGACATTATGAGACTTACAAATGTTTAAAGATGTTGAGAGAAATTTTCCAGGTTTTAGAGACATTTCCATACATGTAAAGACATTTAGATATATTTAAAAAAAACATTTTTGGGACATTTAGTGATATTTTAAAGAAGCTCTGAAGAAGACTTTCTGACACAGCAAAGCTATTTTTGAAAGATGATGTGGCTGTCATATATTACATGTCTTTCTCTCCATCCACAGGAGGGGAGTGTTACCTCAGACTCCATAAATCTAACAGTTTAATGTTGGTTTGCATACCAGCGAACACTCACTCAGCACTCCACGGGACAGACCTTGAAAGCCGCCCCCTATGGCATAAACTATGGCCTATGGCGTACACACAATCCACCGAGCGACACTTTAAATCTCAGCAGCAAAAAAAAAAAAAAATCTGCATCTTAACATGTCATTTAATCTGATATTCAGGGTTCAGATCTTGTTTTTTTTTTTTTTTTTTTTAAATCCAACTTGTTTCCAGAAATTTTCTTGAATCAAGTGTCGTTTTAATCAATCCTAGTGGGCTGATCTGCCTTATTCTGCCTTGTTTCAACAGATTTATACTTGTTTCCAGAAAAAAAAAAAACTGAAATAAGTGTGATTACCTCATCTTACTGGGAGATTTTTTATTTTTTTTTACCTTGTTCGAAGAAAAACAAGATTTTTCAGCTGAATATGAGACCCAGTGACTAATAATTGGCTGCATGTGGGCAAAACTTAAATTACAAAAGGTGTAAATTCATATTGAGTAGGTGCAGCTTGCTTGAAATTAGCAGCAGAGTCAAACTGTTTGGAAAAAAAAAAAAAAAAGTCATGTTCAACAAGCTCAAAGAGTTTGACGAGGTGTGTGATCCCATTTGAAGACAGAATGTAATCTCTCTCTCCTTATCCACCAACTGTAAACTGTGGTCATTACAGTGCGCAGTAATCACACTTTATGTCTCTCTTCGCTCTTATTGATCTGAATTTGACAAACACACACGCACATTTATCCGTGCCCCCGCGCGAATCCGCAGCATCTCCCTCCCCCCGCCCTCGAACACGAGGTCAGATATGAGCTTCATCCCCTCTAATGATGTCAACAATTCGTCCGGAGGTAACCTGACCCCGCATCAGTGGCCAGCGAGGGCCGGCCGCCGCCAGCCCCGACCAGGAATGTGAAATCTCAAATTAGTATCTGTCTTCGACGCCGGGATCTTTCCAGAAAAAAAAACACGGCTCCTATTTCCTCGCCTTGGCAAAATGGAGTTTCTGGGCTGGGGAGGGCGAGTGAGTCATGCCCCCGCCTCCCTTCCCCCGTCCCATCACTATGGCTGCCAAGATGCCCTTGAGCAAGGCAGCAGAGGGCTGGTGTGCTGAGGAAAAATGCTTCCTTGGAAAATTAGAAGGTTTAAAAAAAGAAACTCGGGTTCGAGTGTGTCATCATCCGACCCTCCCGTCCTCTTTAGTGCTATTTATACCCCGTTAGTAATTAATGCTTTTCAGTGGCACGCATTCAAACGGGGGTGATTAAACGCATCGCTGTGTGAGGTTAAGATTTCACATTTTGTCAGCGGCTGATTTAGCGAAGCGAAACGTGACGTCTGCACACTGCAAAGCGTCTTAACAAGTCCTTAAGTCTTGTCTTCAGAGTTAAAACTCTTTGGTAGATTTGTTACCCGGTTTGGAGAAAAACACAATATTAATGCTGATTGACCTCTAAAAATTCACTTCAAATCTTCCTGAAATTACACATAGAGGAGAAGAAGAGGAAGAAGAAGATGTGCCAAAACTAATTTACAGATGAAATTATAGACATTTTGGCTCCCTCAGGATTCCCATTACAAGGTCTTTAGTATGTACACTGCAAAAAATCTCCATCTGAAATAATCTGGTGTCACACAAAGACTTAAAGTCTCGCTTGCCTCAAAAAAATCTACCAGTGGGATAAGATAATCCCACTTGATTCTAATGATAATCAACTTATTTCCAAAATGTTCTTGAATCAAGAGAAACTTTTGTCATCTTTGTGGGCTAGTCTAAGGGCTAGTTAGCCCTTATTGTATATTTTTAGTTTTTAGTCTTTATAGTCTTTATTGTATATATTTAGTCTTTATGCTATTTTATTTAACTTTATTATATGTTTCTACTGATGCTGCTGTAACACGAGAATTTCCCTGGTTGGGATCAATAAAGTATATCTATCTATCTATCTATCTATCTATCTATAGTCTGCCTTATTCTGCCTTGCGGAGGTGAAGTAACTCATTACATTTACTCATGTTCCTGTCACTGAGTAGCTTTTGTGTATACTTGTACTTTTTGAGCGCTGAGTATTCATTTTTATCTGTACTGCAGTGAGTTTTTACAGCAGAACTTCTACTTCTACTGCAGTAAAACACCAGAAAAAGTGACAGTGCTTCTGCTTGAGGGGCTGATTCCAGTACACTTTCTACCACTGGTGCTTTGTTTCAACATACAGTATTTAGACAAATGGGATTATCTTGTCCAACTGGCAGATTTTTTTTTTTTTCACTTTGTTTGAGGAAGAACAGGATTTTAAGACTGAATTTGAGACGAAATGATTGAGTTCAGTTATCCCCTCATAATGTCCTCGCCTCTAAAAAAAAAAAAAAAACACGTGGGACAGTCAAAATCTTATGACATCCATCCTGACCTTGACCTCGACCTCGCTTGACTGACATCTCGTGTGACGCGGGTGTGAGGTTACCTCCGAGGCTCCTGGGAGCTCCTGGGCTGGGAGCTGCGGCCCCCCGGCGACGCGCTCGGCAGCCGACCAGACACACGGCTGTAAATCACACGCCGGGGACGGCAGGGCGTGTACGGTAACCCACACCGGACAAACCCCAACGATACATATGTCAGAGTCATAAATCTCTCCTCGGCCGGTGGCGTTTTAATGCGCTCGGATCTGAGAGATGTTTTTTCGACAGGCGGTTTGAAGGAGGGAGACGAAGGGGGAGCTTGGAAACACACGATGGGTTCGAGTGTGTGTGCTGAGACATAAAAAGCTATATCATAATATATAATATCCACTAAAAATAATCATTTTGGAGCTGAAATATACAGCAAAGAGCTTCAAAAACTAAATTGGCTCATACATTTCACACGTTTTTGACTGTTTCCTGTTTTGTTGAGTGCACTAGTGTTCATGTTCGTCTCCCTGTGTGTGTGTGTGTGTGTGCGTGTGTGTGTGCATGTGTGTAAGAGCGCTGCCATCCTCTAAGGAGCAGTTAACAGAGGGTCTAATTGGCACTCATGAAAACAAATCGCAATCAGCTCATACACAGAGCTCCAGTCACTCAGCACCGGGTGGCCTGGACACGTGTGTGTGTGTGTGTGTGTGTCTATGTCTATCTTATTAACAGTTGTAACATTGAGATGCCATGATTTTGTTTATATCCCAGCACACTGGTGTATGGACGTGTGTGTATGTTGCCCATAAATACATAACATACTGTTATGCATAATGTGATGTACATTGTATTCCATAATAAATCACAGCGTTCACCTCATTGTAAAGTATTAAATTTCCCGCTGTAGCTCATCGTGCCAGGACCTGAGCATTTCATCACTGAAAATGCACATAACGTGATGAATATGATGGTTGAGTCTACATGGTTCTCAATTTGTTGCGCCTTATTCCCACACTTATTCCACATTTTTGCATTTTTTTTTTTTTTTTGGAGTCTAAATGGTCCTAAATGGTATCATGAAATCAGGAAATGAGAAAAAGTAGAGCCAACCAAGTAGAAGCTGGTTCCTCTTCTCATCTTTGGTGACTGAGCTTTTATTTTGAAAGGCTCCCATGATCTATGTCATGGATTTGATTCAAAATGTGGTGACAGTCACAGTAAGCGATCTACGTCATCATGTTATTCTGGTTTTACTTAGTGTATTACTGGACATTATGTGTTTTTTTTTTCTGCTAGCCTGGTTATTATTGAGATGTAATTTGTTTTGTTTTGTTTTGTTTTTATTGTTTTCTACTGCGAACTCTGCAGTGCATCTCCACCAGTCTGATTATTAAATATGACCATCTGAAGCTCCTCGTGCCTCGCCCTGACCTCACGGAGGATGATGGACATCGGAAAATGATAGTGATACTGCATCACAGGGTGCAGTGATTAAGTGTGTGTGTGTGTGTGTGTGTGTGCGTGCGTGTGCGTAGTTCGGGTTACATCATCACACCTCAGCTTCTTTTACAGCTGAGGAGAGTTTTCATCACCGCAACGGAACGTGTCGTCCTGTCTCAGAAACACACACACACACACACACACACACTAAACTTTACACCGTATCAGCTGATATGGCCAGTGAGCTGCAAGACTTTTACTATTTTAGGAGACGAATGCAATGTTCGCTTAAATCAAGCCTATAGAGAGGAGAGAGAGGGGCTTTGATTTTGTTTAAATGTCTGATTAAAATATATATATATATATATATATATATATATTATAATAATAATAATTTAAATCAGTCTAAAAAAAAAGGTTTATACTTCCACACACTCACACTTGCTCACACACTGTCGATATTTCTCAGTTCAAGGCAGTTCAATAAGCCTCTAACAGTACACCTCAATAATAAAAGTACGATTAACCAATAATAACATGCTATAAATAATATAAAACAATATTATATGATATGGAATTACCTCAGGCAATATTTTACAGGAATGCAAATGATTCATTCATGAAAAAATATTATTATTTTCATATGAAACAACAATTTGCTTCAGTTTAAGTGTAAGTGTCAGAATGGGAGGGCCGGTGTCATTTTTTTTTTTTTTTAAACAGTCGACATCTGAGTGTATTAAAGAGATACTGATTTATAAAAAATTATTAAGTTTTTTTTTAATGTAATCTCTCACTCTCCTCGTCACACACACACACACACACGTCCTACATTCATGCCAGTCGTGGCTGTGCGCTCTGACGTCCTGTCCCCACTCGTTACGTGAAGTCGCCTCTATCTGCCGCTGGATTGGCCGCTTGACCCAGAAACTCTCTTCACGATTGGCCGAACTAACGAACGGGTCGCGACGCGGACCCGGTCGCTCGCTGAGGCCGAGCTGCACGGTGACGGTGATCGTCTTTAATTGAAATGTCGAGTTAGTGATTTCCCACAATGTCAGTGAAAAGTAAAAATCACACTCCTTAATCAACCCCCGGCATGTCTCATTGCTGCATTGCATTCTGGTTTTATTTTTTCCCTCTGCTGTGTCTCCTCTACGATGGATTTCTCCCCGTGTGATCGTTGAACTAAAAGAAGGCCCTCGCTCTTTGATAGTGACACCAAAACCTGATGTTTGCCACTGATGTTTCGGATCAATTGAACATTTCATGTGGTCAAACTCGATTGTAGCTGCACGGGAAACGTCATGTGATCTAGCTTTAGTCGGGTCTCAGTGGGAAAATTAATGAAATTTCAATTTAAATTAAATTTTTGATGAAGAACAAGACTTTAAACACTGAAGATGAGACTAAAAGGGAGATTTTCTGCTCTAGCGGATGGTGGATTTTCCTGGTGCTTATGTGTAGCTGCATGTCTTCAGTTCACCTGCACTACACCTGAGCTGGAACCAGTCATGGAACCAGTAAAAACCAGTAAAAGCATTAGGACTGTGACGAGTGGTGGAGTGTGTGTGTGTGTGTGTGTGTGTGTGTGTGTGTGTAACGCTGTGTTAAAGTGTTAACGGTCAACGAATAGGAGACAGCTCAGCGAAAACAGAACAGGACACAGAAATAATGGTGTGAACTTTAAGAGAAGTGCCTGTCTGAGTGTTTGCGAGTGTGTGTGCATGTGTGTGTGTGTGTGTGAGAGAGAGAGAGAGAGATGTGGAAAGCAAAGTGAAGTGAAGGTTGAGAGGACAGAGGAGAGAAATGGGGGAGACGATGAAGCAAAAACAGAAGAAAAGGAGCAGCTGCACTTTCAGGTCCACCTGTTCTCATAAACACACACACACACACACACACACACACACACACATATAAACACGCACCCCACAGATTCCAAATACCAAAACCCCTTTTACGAGGTGTTTGGTCATATGGTGAGCGTGTATAATGTGTGTGTGTGTGTGTTGCACAAGGTCAGTGTGTTTTTGAGCTGACCGCAGTGTTTCCTCCGGTTGTGGGACAGCATTTGGTTTTCCCATCTCGGCTTTGCCCTGATGTGAAAACTTTGCCGTGACTTTTGCCTAAAATCAGCTGCGATCTGGAACCCTCTGATTTGGAATCACCGTCGATGACGCTGCTTCCAACCGACGAGTCACAGGATGAGCATTTTTGCTTTCACTTTTTAAAAAAATGTGGTTGCTTGAAAATCACAATGTCACAAAAAACGCAGACTGGGATGTGTATTTGATAATATAATCCTGTAAAAAAAAAAAAAAAAAAAAAAAAAAATATGTGAATCTCTACACTAATATAGTTCATGTGAAGCAGCCATTTGGAGTTGTCATTGTTGATATATATATAAACCACCATTTCAGCATTGGAGGGTACAGATATGCCTGAACATTGAATTGCTAATATATTCCAGCAATATTTTTGGGGGGGACATTTTTGTGTGTGTGTGTGTGAGTTTGTGTGTGTATGTATATTTTTTTTTAAATAAAACATTGAGACGACTGGTGGGGTTTAGGCTGCAGTTATGGAAAGCACCATGATGGGACTGGTTCATTAGGCTTATGATGTCACCAACCCCACCTGTCCTAGTTCGGATTTTTGTTCTTTGTTGCAGTTTCAAATTGGAAAAAAGCAAATTAAAAACGACACATGGCCAAGGTAACAGGGTTAAAAACTTGATTTTCGTCTTTAGTACCCTGACGGCTCGGTGAAGTGTGGCGCGACCTCCACCATGTGGACGGAGACGGTGTCTAGCAACGAACACAAGAACGCATTTAAATTCTCCTTCAAACCCCTAACACCATCATGTTTTAAAATCGCTCAGTAACACAGTGTACCCCGGTGTAATTTGACGATGCAGTGATCGGCCAGTCAGCCTCAATTTAGCTGGTTGCGTGGCGCAACATTTATGCTGCGTTCACATGGAATCCGGCAGATGACGATGGATGATGGAACAGCCGGACGCCAAAACAAAACACGCATGTCGATATGTTGCCGTGGTGATGCCGTGTTGCTTACAAAGATCATTTCCTTTGCCGCTGTTCTCCGCCGGCCTCCACAAATTTCCCCGCCCTGCTCTCATCCACTCAAATGACATCCAGGTCGCCGTCCACCGTCTGTCGGATTTCACGTGAACACAGCATCACACGACGTGGTTCAGTCACGTGCAGACAATCACTCACACAACATGTCGGCCGTGTGGAAGTACTTTACAGTAAACAGAGAAGATAACAAATGTATGCAAGTGTACAGTGAAGCCGCAGAGGATCGACTTCCAGATCATTCAGAACAACAAACCTAATCTGACACCTTAAGCAGCACAATGTAGTTTTTAGAATTAATTTATAACTGAGATTTGGGGCCCTATCTTGCGCCAGACTCCCTAAACCCGCTATTTGCGGATTTAGGATTTAGGAAGAGGCGTTCCCCCGTAAAAGTTGCTATCTTGTGCACCTCCCGCTATCCGCAAAACACCTCCGCTACCCGCTATATTATGCATAGGCGTGTTTTGGGCGTTACGCCAGTTAAACCAATCAGTGTGCCAGGTGCCATTGCCTTTAAGGGCAGGCTGTGCTATCCTAAATCCTAAATCCTAAACCCGCGATGGAGAGAGGGAGGTAGATTTTCTCAGGGCTTCTACTGAGGCTAAACCAAGTTGGCTTTATATACATATTATATATTATATTATAGGCGAGTTAATTCGGGAGGTGGAGCCACATGTGTCCAAGTGGACGTGTCACAAGGTTGTACTGATTGAGTAAAATCCCCCGATCACACAACACACACACAAGAGGCAGAGGTGGAACTATGTGTAAACTAATTTATTGACAAGGTAGATTGGGCAAATAAAATATTAAAAATAAAAATATAGCACAGCTGCTGGCTTATGATAAAACAATAAAATGTGCTGGCGTAAGTGTCCAATTAAAACAGTCTTTCCTCTAAACAGTCTATATGAGTAATATACTCAGTCCATTCCGGTGGCGTCCCGGTATCAGTCCGACCGTGTGCGTGGCGAGGCTCCGTCGGGGCGTGCATTGAAGCCGCCTGGGCGCGCTCTCGTAACAGCCCAAACTTTAGGGATCGTAACAGCCCAAACTTTAGCGGATAGCGGGTGGTCCTGACCACCCGCTATCCGCTATCCCTAAAGTGTGTGCGCAAGATAGCAACTTTAGGGATAGCGCATGAAACACACCCACAGACACACCTCCAGGCGCAAATGACGGAGTCGGCATAACGGATAGCGGGTAGCGGGTGGCGCAAGATACCGTTTAGGGATAGCGGAAGTTCCTAAATCCGCAATTTGCAGGTAGCGGGTAGTGGCAGCGGGTAGCGGGTGGCACAAGATAGGGCCCTTGGTGCCTTGTAATATCATTCTGTTGCTCTGAGACCTGCTGAAACTGATCAGATTTGCGAATTTCTCATTAAAGACAAGTTAAAAAAAATTATATTTGTACATCTTTCTCTGCATTATAGTTCTTAACCCTCCTATTATGTTTGGGGTCAATATGGGGTAAATGATTAACTTTTTTTTTTTTTTGCTTCATATTTAATGAGTGTTCCTAATGTAATGGGCACTACCGGGTAAAGATGAAATTCACATGATGATATGTTTTCAATGTCCTGTACACACTTTGTAACACATCGGTTATAAATAACAAAAATCTGTACTTAGAAATAATATAAAGCCATTAAAACACCAAAAAATAATATTTCTTTCCAATTTTAGGTCAATCAGTGAGATTTTATGGTGATTTGCATATTTTTCCATAGTGGTGTAATAGGAATATTGGATGTATAAGTGGGGGTGGGGGGGTTATGTTTTATTTAAAGGGCTATTTAGGTCGTCAATAAAGAAACATAAAGTACCTGACACATAAACTTTGGTAACAATTCTAGTTATAATAATTTTGTGGAGGCCAAAAAAAATTACAATCGGTGCATCTCTAGTACTGAGAGTAATAAAATCTGGATACCACCCGACCTCCATGTTAGAGCATAATTGCCGCTGTGTGAATATGGCAAATAGGGCTTTACTTGTGTCTACATTTAGCGCGCATTCCCCCGGTCACTCTGCATTATGTGCAGTATGTAATGAGATTTTTTTAACATTTACTGAGGCG
Organism: Myripristis murdjan; assembly: GCF_902150065.1. Classification (NCBI taxonomy): domain Eukaryota; kingdom Metazoa; phylum Chordata; class Actinopteri; order Holocentriformes; family Holocentridae; genus Myripristis; species Myripristis murdjan. The sequence goes on from NC_043997.1 coordinate 8,971,205, forward strand.
GCATAAGGCCGATGACACTCCGTCAACGTGTAAAATGCTCTCAAGTGACACAGACTTCATAACTTCAACGTGTCGCCGCCGCAGGGAGAGCTGGAACCGGAGAGAGAGAGAGAGACAGAGAGAGAGAGAGAGAGAGAGAGAGAGCGAGAGATGCAAAGCCATGTTGGACAGCTCACATATACATGAAAGGCTTTCACACAGCTGTAAATCAGAAAGGAGAGAGATATGTATGCATTCCCAAAAACTGTGTGTGTGTGTGTGTGTGTGTGTGTGTGTGTGTGTGTGTGTGTGGGGTTGTAAATCAGGCTCTATATAGAGTGTGATGGAGGCATCAGATGACAGAGTCGTGATAAAACGTGGAGATATAGATAAGGCAAAGGTAAATCAAATTTACACACACACACACACACACACACACACACACACACACCTAAATCCAGCCGTCTAAATCCACAGCAACAGAGAGCTCAGAGCAAAGCCTTGCTTCAGACCAGAGCTATTTCACACCCTACATCCCAAAACATCTCTCTCTCTCTCTCTCTCTCTCTCACACACACACACACACTCACACACACTTGCATGTTCATTTTCTCTCTCTCCCTTTCTATTTCTGTCTTTCTTGCTGTATCTCTTGTTTCTCTAATGCTTTGCTTACCCCGCTCTTTATTTCACTTTTAACTGTATCTGAACACACACACACACACACACACACACACACACACACAAACAGTCTGGGTGGTGTTATACTGTGTACTTTTCTTTATACTATCATCCCATCAGAGCTCAGCTTAGGCCTATAATGGGCTAAAGGCATGAGACTGTAACACACACCCAGAAATACCCACACAAACACACTCACACACACACACACATGCACGCAAAGTAATAAACACCTCCATTAATGTCAGCATTATGTTGTACAAAGGATGTCTCGGCTACCCCTGGTGGTATATTAGGAAAACTATTAAAAGCATTTTGGATTTTACGATTCTGTTGCCTCACACGGGACGCTGTCCTGACGGCTCCTCCAGTTCCTTTCTTTCCTTTTGTTTGGAAGAGGGGGAATAAACACCACGAGAGGGTTTTTGCTCCACAATCAGACACCAGATATCCATCATATTGGAAAAAAGAAAACATAAAAGCACCTCTTTACTGTGATTAAGCCTTATCTATGCTCCTATCATGATATCAGTTTAATATTCAGTTTAATATACATCACCAGCCCTACTGACACCTGCACTAAAATTATTGGTAATGCAAGATTCAAATAAATTAAATAAATTTTAAAAGAAAGAAAAACAAATTTACAGACCAGATCCTATACATTTTAAAGAGAGAAGTGGGAATCTGTGTATAGTGTGTGCGTGAGAGAGAGATGTTGTGTGTGCATATGTGATGCCTCCATGCCTATTAATATGATGTGTTGTAGCAGTGATACTAAACAACTGTGAAGTCAGGAATGCCCTGTAGGAACTGACCGATACTGATTATTGGGATCAATGTTATCCATAAAAACACACATTTTTAGCAATGAATCAAATCCCGGTCGTAGAAATGAAGATGTGTACCGGAGACTTTATATTTTACAGATGAACAATAAACTTAACTATCACCGTCTGCTCAGCTGTGATTGGCTAACAACATTTTTAACCCTTTGAAACCCGAGCAACCTCCCTTGATTTTTTTTCTAAATCACGGGGCAAAAAGGAGATGAACAAATTAGTATAAATAAATAATTTTTAAAAAATGAAAAATTAGTGAGACAAACAGGCAAAAAAGTGAATACAAAAAAAATTACCAGAAGTTAGCATGAATAAATAAATAAATAATTTTTTTAAAAAATTACCACAAGTAAGCACTGAGTAAATTGTAAATAATAATAATAATTGAATACAATACAATAATTGAATTAATAAATAAATAACTTAAAAATAAAACAAAATGAAAAATAATTTGAAAATAAAAACAAAAGTAAGCACTGAGTAAATACTAAAAAAAAAAAAAAAAAAAAAGTACTGGAAAAAAAATCTCTCAAAATAAAAAAGTTGTTTAGAGGATGAAATAAACCCTTTCAAAATAAAAGCCAGCCCATGTGGGTTTCAAAGGGTTAAATGATCTCTATGGGTTATTACACACTAATATCAATACACCTGTGATGAAGCAACATCGGGCAATAATATCGACCAGCTGATTGATCGATCAGCTGTGGTTCACATACCATTCAGCTGACACACACACACACACACACACACACACACACACACACACACAGGAGGTGGCCTGTTGGATGAATGAATGAATGAAGGCCTGAGGAGACCAGACGTGATGGAAGGAGAAGAGGAACGATGAATAAATGAGTGCAAATTAAAGCCGACGACACGTGACAGACTGTAATGAAGGTGATGAAGAGGAGGATGGGAGGATGAACAAGTGAGAACGTGTTGATGAAGGGATGATGAAAACCTGGAAAATAAAGGAGGCACTGAGGAGGATGATCTGAATGAACGAATGAATGTAAACCACACAATGACTGCATGAATGAATAGTAACTGAGTGAAGGGGGGATTGGGAGAATGGATGAATAAATGAATGACTACTTAGGATTTGAGTCCTATGAATGAAAAACCTAACAAATGAATGAGTGATTGAGTGAATCAGTGAATGACTGAATGAATGAATGAACTCAGTCAATCACTTACAATTAGAGAAAAAAATCAAGTAAATCATGTAAATAATAACAAAATAAATGAAAGGAAAGTCCACAGAAGTAACTAATGTTCCCCAAAATTCTTCAACCAAACTTAAAAAATAAAATTAAATAAAATAAAATAAAATAAAATTAAATTAAATTAAATTAAATTAAATTAAATTAAATTAAATAATAATTTTAAAAAATGGTCCAGTGGCCACAGTGGCTCATGGATCCTAAATTTCACCAGCCATTTTCACTACTTCACAAGCCAACTAACAATTTTTAGGATCAAAGAGGACCTCTAAATGATGCACAGTTTATTGATAACGAGCCTGCTATTAAAATAATAATAATAATAATAACACACTATGGCTGAGAAATAGCTGCAAAAAAATGTCAAAGCAAATTTAAGACAGCGTTTATGATGATTTCAGCTTTTTTGACAGCAGACTGGAGCGGTTTGCAAGCTTTGCAGGTGTGACTGTGTTTTGGGTCCACTTCATGTCAGACCAAGGCCTGGCTCAGAGTTAAGGGCCAAAGGTTTTATAGCAGAAAAATAACAGAGAAAAGAAAGATAGTGAACAAGCGGCAGTCCTGGTCAGTCGAGGACCAGGGGACAAGTGGTGTCCAAAGGAAAAAATTCCCATGGTACACAGCTCTGCAGTGAAGTGTCGGGTGCCGGGGCCGAGGGCCATTGAAGACAGCCCTTGCTCAGTGGAAAGACTGCTAATGTTTGTGATGCCAAGCTAAAGTGTTGAATTGAAAATGGTGGTGCAGAAACATTCCCATAATACTTCCATGGACGGTGATAACTGCAGCAATGTCTTCCCTAGGATCTGGACCCCCCTCTTGGTATTTTTCCTGTGCTCCCATCAGTCACTCACCAGAACAGGGTCATGACACCAGTAAAACTACACAAATATGAAATTTTACACGCAACCAGATCTTTGCCCGAGCCCTGGATGCTGTGCAGTGGCTGTCCTTTAGACAGAAACCCATCTCCCAGACATGTAAAATGTCTCTGGGACCGTATTAAAATGAAGAAAACCACTCAGTTTGCATTTCGCTTTAGCTCGTGGTCTTCACCTAGTTTGGTGTGAACCACAGCTGAAGAGTTTAACAGCAGTTGCAAACACATAAATAAATACTTCACTAGGAGCATCGGTCCAGGCTTTATTCTGTCATGCTGGGTTCGCCCCACATTGCACCAACACTCACACACACACACACACACATATGTAGACACACAGTTGTCCTCTGGTTTTAGCTATAGGGTCGGAGGGTAATACCAGGGGACGATTTCACACTTGCTAATTACTACATAGGCACGCATGCCAATGCAAGAATGTGGCTGCCATAGAATCACCGAGGATAGAAACCGTCCCTCCCTCATGACAAACACATCGCTGGTACAGCTGACATGGTGGACATAGATGTTTTTAACATGTTAAGAAGGAGAGAAGCTACATTCAAACCTTCTTCTGGCCCTGGAGGAGTAGATTATGTAAGAAGTCTCTCCTCATGAACGCAACTGCATTATTCATTTGTGCCGTTTTGCCATTCTTAATAGCAATCTAGGGATAAATTACATGGAATACTTATTTTTTAAACAACCCTGTGTCTTTTTTTCAGTGCTGTTCAGTGGTTTTCGTCTGGGCAGGTCAAACTACACCGCTCATGTTTTGGACGTGCTGATATATCCTCTGAGTTATGACACTGTGCACTGTTTCAGTCTAATGTGATTATGAATGAGGTGTAAAAAGATTTCCTATTAATGTACAACATCCAATGATAGTCTTGACTTTTGGCTTTCGAGAGTTCCTCTCTCATGTGTTTCTGAATTTGCTGACATTGATTCTGATGAGTTTTGGAGGTCAAATGAAAATACGAAGCAGACACACTCAGATTAGAATCAGATTGGGCGTTTCATCATTTTCACAACATCTGCGCTGTGGGTTTTGCACAGTTTCAGTAACATGTAAGAACCGCTACTACTATGGTAAAATAAGTCACACGCTTTTCACCTTCTTCCTGTGGTTGTACCCGACATTTTAGTACAAATTTTCCTTATCAGGATCGACTGTGAACACTGATCCGGGGAAACATGGAGCTGAAAGAATATACAGAGCTGAGGGAACATAGAACTGAGTGAATGCAGCTGAGGGAACAAAGCTGAGGGAACATAAAGCTGATAGAACATAAGGCCGAGGGAACATGGAGCTCAGGGAACATAGAGAAGAGGGAACATGGAAAACATGAAGTTGAGGAAAGTCATAGGGAAAATAAAGTGTAAGGAGAACAGACCTACGGTAAGGGAACACAGAGATGAGGGAACATGAATTTTAGGGATGTCTGAGGGAACATGAAGTTTAGGGATGTCTGAGGGAACATAGGGCTTATGCAGGATAGAGCTACTGTAAGGGAACACAGAGATGAGGGAACATGAATTTTAGGGATGTCTGAGGGAACATGAAGTTTAGGGATGTCTGAGGGAGCATAGAGCTGTGGGAACATGGAGCTCAGGGAACATGGAGCTCAGGGAACATGGTCCTGAGAAAACACGAAGGAGGAAAGTCGTAGGGAAAATAAAGTTTAAGGAGAATAGACCTCTAAGGGAACACAGCGATGAGGGCACATGAGGTTTAGGGATGTCTGACGGAACATAGAGGTTAAGGAGAATAGAGCTACTGTAAGGGAACACAGAGATGAGGGAACATGAAGTTTAGGGATGTCTGAGGGAACATAGGGCTGAGGGAACATGGAGCTCAAGGAACATAGAGAAGAGGGAACATGGATCTGAGAAAACATGAAGTTGAAAAAAGTCGTAGGGAAAATAAAGTGTAAGGAGAAAAGATCTACCTTAAGGGAACACAGAGAGGAGGGAACATGAAGTTTAGGGATGTCTGAGGGAACATAGAGCTTACGGAGAATAGAGCTACTGTAAGGGAACACAGAGATGAGGGAACATGAAGTTTAGGGATGTCTGAGGGAACATGGAGCTCAGGGAACATAGAGAAGAGGGAACATGGATCTGAGAAAACATGAAGTTTAGGGATGTCTGAGGGAACATAGAGCTTACGGAGAATAGAGCTACTATAAGGGAACACAGAGACAAGAGAACATGGAGCTGAGGGAACATAAAGCTGACGGAACATAGCAGAACAGAAAGAGAGAGATGAAGGAACATGGGTCTGAGAAAACATGCAGTTGAGGGGCGTCTGAGGGAACACAGAGCTGGTTGATCTTTCAATTTCTGCTGTCACTTCCATTATCATGTTTCCTGTTGCTACATGTTTTCCAGATCCGCATGTCGACTAACAACCACCCCCGGCAGAACGGACACCAGAGAAGGTAACAGAAGGAAAATGTTTTTGCTGCTTCAAGCTCATGTTCGGTGTGTATCGTCAGCGGTTTGAGACACAGAGGAAAAGGTTATGGAGAGGACTATTTATTTAAATTGTTAGGGGGGAAAAACAGGATTCAGACTGAGAATTGAAACAATATATTTGACGAACATAAGGCAGGGTCACCATTCGGCTCCACTGTTAGTTTTAGATTTTTTTTTTTATTTTAGTACCACAAAGTGTGAAGTAGCACCGGGTGAAATGATGCATCCATATGATGACTTCATTTACTGTTGGGGAAAAGGGGTTCCTACACACACACACACACACACACACACACACACACACACACATTGGCGGTGTACTCACCAGCGTGCAGGGTCAAAGGCGGCGCTGCTGTTGGTGGTTTTACCGGTCGATGCGTTGCGGTTGGTGCTGTTGATCTTGGACGCCTTTGGGTGACCAACGCCCGCCGAGCTCTGCTGTTGTGAGCATGGGGTCTTCTTTCCCTCCAGCATGGCCACACACTCACACACACACACACACACACACACACACACACACACTCCCTCTCTTAAACACTTGTAACACTTTAATCTCTCTTTCAAGTCTGTCTTTCTCGCAAACTAACACTCTGTACTTATCTATCCACCTCTCTCTCTGTCACTCACTCACACACACACACACACACACACACACACACACACAGACACGCACACACACTCCCTCTCTTAAACACTTGTAACACTTTAATCTCCCTTTCAGTCTCTTTCTCACAAACTAACACTCTGTACTTATCTATCCACCTCTCTCTCTGTCACTCACTCACACACACACACACACACTCACACACACACACACACACACACACACAGATCTCCCCGTACCAAACTTTGAGTCAGTCCGTGATTTCAGTTGGAAAGCAACACACTTCCAAATATCAAGATAAATCCAAAACTCCACAAATTGACGTGAACATAAAAGGACAACCCAAGTCCCTCAGCCGTGTCCGGTGTGAACGATTTCCACTTAAAAAAAAAAAAGAAAAAGAAAAAGAAAAACAAAGGCTAATCTCACCCTTGGTAAATCCTCAGTTTAATCCCAAAAGTAATTCCAGAAGAATTCCTGAACTGAGGAGTTTTTTTTCCAATAATGTGTGAGGTTAAGGAGCAGATCTGGTTGCAGAAGCTGCTGCAGGTGATCGGAGGTGATCGGATCGAAGAACAAAAAAAAAAAAACAGACAACAAAAACAGTCAGCAGACGCTCCCCGACCTCCCACAAGGAGAGAGGCTTCCTCAGCATTCCCTGTTCCAGTTCCGGCACTCTGACGCTCCAGAAATCCGGCACTTGGGAATTCCGGGGGCTTAAGTCATTAGTGGACAAGCCGAGGGAAATGAAAGCTGAATTAGGGGGAACGCCGCACTCGTCCCTCTGAGCCGGCAGCTGGAGAGAGAGAGAGAGAGAGAGAGAGAGAGAGAGAGAGAGAGAGAGAGAGAGAGAGAGAGAGTGTGTGCTCTTGCAGGGGACTTGTGTGTCAAATGCAGAAAGAGGGTGTGTGTGTGTGTGTGTTCAAAGAGAGGAGACTCAGCAAAAAAGAAAAGATTTCCACATTTTTAACCCGTTTCACTTGTGTTTTTTAAGTGTTTCAGTGGAGTTTCTTAAGTGTTTTCCACATTATCTTGTCAGGCAAACTGAAATCTCTCTCTCTCTCTCTCTCTCTCTCTCTCTACTTCTTCCTCTTCCTCTCTGCCTGTACATCAACTGAATCCCGTCTGTCCACTCTAATGGAAAGAGGAAGTGTCGTCACTGGAAGTAGAGTAATCTGAACTGACAAGGAATACATCTCTCCTTCACTCTTCTCTCTCTCTCTCTCTCTCTCTCTCGCTCTCTCTCTCTGTGTAGATCAAATCAAAGAAGACCAGAGTTAGTAGAGCAATGTAACATCAGTGACATCACAAGCAGGGCTGCAACTAACGATTACATTCATTGTCAGTTAATCTATCGGTTATTTGTTCCGATATATCAACTTGTAATGAAGTGACGTGGGTCTTTTTTGCTTCTCCAGCATCAACAAACATCAAACACAAGCCTAAATATTGATTTTTGCATCATATAAGAGTTTGTTTGAAAGCGCGGACCTTAAACTGGACCTTATAAAGATGCTGCAGTGATCTAAAAAAAAAAAAAAAAAGTGTTTTGTGTGATGAATATTTGTGTAAACCAAAGTGACACACTGGTTTGTTCAGAGGAGTCGGGATGCCCAACATGCACACAGTAATGACTAAATACTGACCCCTTGTGGTGAGACGATGAATATAGAGAAGAAACCGTCTGGAAATAGAATTTGTGTGTGTGTGTGTGTGTGTGTGTATGACATGCATACATTACTTAACATTTGCTGTAACCTGTTTGAAGCAGCGTTTGGGTGGCTGGGCAGGTCAGGCAGTGTCCTTAAAGAAAAATCCACTTTTCTTCAGATTGACTTTCAGACAGGATTCTCATTCCCACCGTGTCAAAATGTAAAATTCCCAAACTTTTCCATGACTTTCCATAACTTAAAATCTTGAATTTCCAGCGTCTGTATAAATGTGACATGACTTTCTCCTTCTGATTCAGGTCTTATTAAAGTTGATTTTATTTTGTTGTGTGGGAGAAGTGAACATAACATGACCAAAATAGAAAAATAACATTATACTGATATGATTTGTCCCTAAAATTTCAGACTGTTGCTGTTTCGACTTTCCAAAATTCCATTATTTCCAATAAAATATAATACAGATGATCCATGGGAAACTAGTTTAAATTGATGACTGGTATTTTAGTATTACAGCTTTTTAAGAAGGTGAAGACTTGAGGTATTTTTCCTGGCGTATCTGTCATTGATATGATTATTAATAAATAAAAGCAAGAAGACGCAGAGAGGCGGTGCACCTTGTTAAAAGTTCATATTTTAGTCTCACAATGTACAAAAAAAAAAAACAATACATACACCAGTTTAACATTGAACCAAGACAAAGTAGTACATCAGTACAACGTAGTGCAACAGGTTTCACAGTCAGCTAGTAATTTTAACATCGATCAGCCACGAGGGGAAGCAACAGCTCTGGCAAGTCTGTACAGTACAAAATAAGAATCAAATCCCACAAGGTATTTACACTTTTGACGCAGAGTCAGAAGATGCCCCGTTGAGTTTAATTAGTGTCGGTTCAATCCGGTTTTTCTGGTTGAGATAAGAAGCTGTGTGACACTAAACAGAGAGAGAGAAAGCACAAATAAATAAACCCCTCCCTCCGTGTGCTTCGACCGGTTTGGACCACAAGCGCACCTTTTTTGCAAACGACATCAAGTGTTTGTTCCATTTTCATTTTGCCGCCAAAGAATCATCTGTTGTTTATTTCTGTGCGAGCAGATGCCACTTACTTTTTATGTAAAAGCTTCATATGTAAATCAAATTAAATGCCCCATATAACCTGTGTGTGTGTGTGTGTGTGTGTGAAATGAGTGCTGACATGCGAAGTTTTAAGTTAAAGTGAAATAAAAATGACGCTTGCTCCCAACATTTGCCAGTCTATTGATTTATGAGCAGTTTGTAAACATAAATTATGTATTTATTTCCCTATTATTATCACTGTTCCAGTTGACAGCCCGTTTTTTTTTTTGGTTATTATTATTATTATTTTATTCTGACCCAGTTGCCTTAATTTTTTGTCCAGTTTCAGTCATTTTGAGTCCGTTTGGCTTTATTTGCTTAAATTATAGCACATACACCATCGCATAGCATCTCCTCTGAGTTTTATAATCATTGTATTTTATCAGTTTTTAATCACTTTGCTTTTTTTTATTATTATTTTAACCCAGATTTGCTCTAAGATGAAAGAGAAGGAAGGCCACTGTGTGCTGAATCAAATGACATACACTATATACTGCATGTTTAAATGTTCATTTAGACTTTCAAAGACACAAAATAAGAATAACTATCACCTTAACCCCAATAATCTGTGATTTCCGTGACGATTCAAATCAGTTAATGCTTTTTTTTTGGCTTTTGCTTTTTGAAATTTCCCCTTTAATGACCCACGCCGATACATTGATTCCTTTTCTTTACAGAATCTTCACCTTGTGTATTATATGAGATGTACATACTGCATTTCTCTCATTTAAAATGGAAAATAAAATAAAAATAAACACATATACGCCACACCCCTCATCTGTACACACAGTATAATCATACAGTATATAGTAGTGATTCATGTGGTGTCCGAGGTGAATTCTCCGTTTCTGAATCCGAGTCGTTGGATGAGAAGTTGCTTAGTCGATGAACGGATCACAGTTAGATTTGTTTGTTAAATACTGCGTCATCACCTGCGCCTCCCTTCTTTATAGCTTGAGTTTAAACTGAATAAATTAAAAGCAGCTTCCTCCATCACAGAACTCAGTCTGAAAGATCGGCTTTCTCTTTTAATCTGGTCCCTTTTTCAGAAACGCGTCTGGGAAAAAAAACCTCGGCCAGCAATCTCACTTTGTCGCTGCGTTCAATCCCAGAGAAGCAAAATTTGGTCATCTGTCCTCTAAAAAAACGAAGAGTGTCTTTGAATTTTGCGATACCGATCATTTCAGACTCACTCTGTGTCACTTTGGAACCAAAGCCTCCAGCTGGATGGAGAAAATGACAAACGAGCCGCAGAGTGAAAACCAAAAACAAGAGGAAAGTCACACTGAAGGCAGAGCTGCTGGACGCGAGGAGCTGGGGCTGCATTTCAACCAAAAAAAAAAAGAAAACTCTCATTTTCTTTCCCTCAAACCTGCTTGGCTTGAAACTTCAACGACTTCAACCGCCACCATTGTGATATTCAGACGACTATCAAACCCAAAAGTCGACTAAAAAACACTATTTTGGTCTCTCCTTCCTTCTCTCTGACGTATGTGATGTGATAAAGCAGTGAGGTTTAGCGCCTTGTTACTTCCTAAAAGCCGTTTGAGAGGCTTTTCCCCTCCGACACGACACGACCGACGTCCTGGGGGAAACACTGACCAACATTTTGGTGTGTGAATATTTTAAAAGGTGCAAATATTTTAAAAGATTTAGGGAATATCTGCGCCAAATCTCAGCGCTCGACGGCTTCGATCCAGCCACAGCGTCAGATATTCATATCTCCAGTTACATGTTTTTTTTTTCCTCTTCCCTGCGTTTCTCCCCGTCGCTCCCTCCATCCTCCTCCTTTTCTGCTCAGACTATCGACGATGGATTTGCTGCCGTGTGTCGATAAAAACTGATAAATTGTGTCACCAAGTGGGAAATATTGCAACTGACCAAAAACAAAAAAAACTTCATTTTTCCCCTCCAACTTTTCCTCCATCTCTCTTTTATCCCGCCTCAATTCTCATTTCCCAATCACATCCCTTTTCTCTCTTTAGCCCTCCTTCTCTACACTCATTTTCCCCTCGCCTTCTCCTTTAGTTCTCCTTCCCTCTCTCCCTACACCTATCCTCCCTCCCTCCCTCGTTCCTTCCCTCCCTCTATGTGATGTTGGATATGGGGTCGCTGATTTTCAGACACCTCCAGTAGATGGTTCTTGCCATGGTGAAGAGAGCCAGCAGGATCACCAGCACCCACGACACGTAAATCCCTTTGGACTTCTGGGCGGGATGCCAAGTACCGACCTGTGCACACATACACACACACACACACACACACACACACACACACACACACACACACACACACACACACACACACACACAGTGAGAAATTCAACTTCAAACAACAGAACAAGTAGCTAAGTGACTGAATACATAGGGAGTTTTTGCATTAACAGTTGCATCTGTCATCTTTCCTGTTAAAGTCACTTTTCTTGTTAAAGTGACACTAAAACGGTTTCTATATGACTCAGCGACATCCAGAGTTATGTTGGTGTAATAATGTTCCTGTGGTTTCTGTTGTAAGGACAGTAGATCAGCTAATTTTAAAACTGAGGGCTTGTTGGATCTGGGTCAAAAAATTAAATCAGGATTCACAATTTCAGTCTTTTTTTTCTTCTTTTCCACTACTGCTACCAGCTGATGGGAATCTTCGCTGGCGTGATCATGTGACTGGCGTGATCATGGGACTGGCGTGATCAGCTGAGGTTTGTCTGACAGAGTGTTCAGAGGCTGTGTTTCCCCAGATTAGCTGTGCAGGCAAACTCTTGATTTTGCAACTCGGCCATTTCTTGCACCGAATTACGACATAAATTCAAATTGATGGATTTAATCGATTAATCTCCCAGCCCCGTGTTCAACCATAGATTTTTAAGGCACAGACATGAACAGTTCAATTTGCTTGAGATACTGAAAATGTCAAAATGCGAGTCAGCAATTTGTCCTGCTCAAACCACATATACGTGTCGATAAGCGCACACACACACACACACACACACACACACACCATGAGTCCTGCTGTGGAGGCAGCGAGCACAATGAAGAGCAGGAAGCACAGCAGGCTCCTCCTCCTGGGGTACCGATGACCAATAGAAGAGCTGGAAATAAAAAAAAAAAAAAAAAAGACAAGGTGAGCTTTTCTTGCATTGAGAAGTGCCTTCAGACATTTAAGTTTGTGTCAAAACACTTTTTACTTTTTAAAGTTAAAAACAATGTATAAGAAAACTGAGCTGTGTTGATTAATTATAACACACACACACACAGACACACACACAGCGAGGAAGGTGTGAACTTACACTTTACGGCAGTGTGGACATCTGGCCAAGGTCCGATCTGAAAACTCTGTCCACTGGGGGAAGGAGTGGGGGGGGGGAAGAGAGAGAGAGAGAGAGAGAGAGAGAGAGAGAGAGAGAGAGAGCAAGAGAGAGAGAGAGAGAGAGAGAGAGAGAGAGGTCAGTGTGTTTTACAGATTATTCTTGATCAGAATAATCACAAATGTTAAAAAAAAAAAAAATCAAACATAAGATGAGCGCAGCACATTTGTTTGATGATGTGTGTATGACTGTGTGTGTAGACTCAGTTCTCTTCCTTTGTGATCTCCTTCTTCCTTACACTTGGTACTATGACTTTCTGCTGAATGTCTTATGTTGTCACATGATGCTGTGCTGTGTCAGCGGTTTTCAATGTGGTGTGTGTGTGTGTGTGTGTGTGTGTGTGTCTTAAAAGTTTCCAGGAGGTCCTCAACGAAATGAGTTAAATCAGTTGAATTTCACATTAATTTAATTAAATAGGAATTGTGCCCTGCGATGGACTGGCGACCTGTCCAGGGTGTTTCACTGCCTTCGCCCTATGTGCGCTGGGATAGGCTCCAGCACCCCCCCGCGACCCTAGTGAGGATAAGCGGTTTAGAAGATGAATGAATGAATGATGAAATAGGAATTGTTTAGATACCAAAAAAAATGCATGCATGTTTTAATCTTGTCAAGCTCAGATTTAAAATATGACATCGAGACAATTAAATATTTCAGTACACAAATGAAACTACAACATCTTCTAATGGGGGTCTGCAGCGTCATGAAATTCAATTTGGGGTTCATACAGTGAAAAAGTTTGAAAATACCAGCACTGTGTTACGCTATGCATCTGTACGGTCATAATTATGATCATACTGTATATAACAGGGTCTCTACAGGTATCAGGGGGTTAAGAGAGAGTTTTTAAGACCTTTTCAAGATAACTTCTGAAACAATTTTAGACTCATTTTTGGAAAAAAAAAAAATCACCTTTTGCCTGTTCAAATGAGTACTGCAGGTAACTGTAAAGGTCAGTACAATTATATGCGATCTTTGGTCAGCTTCTTTCAGGTCAGGTAAAAAAAAAAAAAAAAAATCTGATTTGATTTTTTTTTTTGGAACACGTAAGACCAAGGATATTTGTGGATTTCTCTCTGCAGATGCTAAAGTGAATAATCAGGTTTCTTATATGCATGTAAGTGTCGTGTATGACTCAGAGTAAAGTGAGAAATCTGTGACAAGCATCTTCGCAACAGGTTAAGCACATCAATATAAACAAAGTGTTATGTGCAGTGGCAGGTTTAGAGTTTTGTGACGTTAGAAATACTGGATTTCATGCAGAACAGCTTGACAATTTTTACAAAAAGAAATTAAAAAGAGGGATAAATTAAATTAGAGAACATGTTTATATGGAAATTCAGACCTCATAATTTCAAATTTAAGACTAATTAATGAGTTTTAAGACGTAAAGAAATAAAGTTTAAGGCATTTTAGGTCTTGTTAAGAACCTGCAGACACCCTGATATAAGACTGTGTATGTGCATGTGTGATTTTGTGTGTGTGTGTGTCCTACCAGGAATGTATTGGAGCAGTGTCCACAGATGACCCTGATGCCAACAGGCTGGTGCTGCGGTTCAGGACTGTCCCTCCCGATGTGAACGGGGCCCAGGTTGATGATGCGTTTACTGTGAGACACAGGAGGCAAAACAGTCAAACTAAACTTATTTAAAGCAAACGAAAGCTTTTGATACTGAGGAGCTGGTTCTTCAGTAATCCTCTTGTACGTATGTTATATTAATTCATGCTTCAAACAAAAGATACACAACTGAGCAGCCCGACAGCATCAGCGGCTCCTTAAAATCATTTCATCCATTAAAGCGTTCGTCTGTGTGGCTGCTCAGTGTTGTCATGCACAGATGCGGTGTTAATGAAGCACAGCCAAAATTGTGATTCATGAGACACAGACCCACACACACACACATACACACACACACTGCCTCTCTCTGTGTCTCACCAGTATGGTCTTGGACAGGCGATCCTCTGCGACGTGACCTTGCAGATCAGCAGACAGTTGCAGGGACAGCGGACATACTTCTTCCCAACAGGAGCGTTTTTTATCGGCTGCAGAGAGAAATTGAGGAGAATACAAAGAAGAGGAGGAGGTGAGACAGAAAAACGGGACACTTTCTCACTTTTCTACATACAGCTTTCCCAACATCTCATCCTGGGGCTACTGGTTTAACAATTTTAAGTTAAATTTCACCAGCAGAAACTCTGCTTAATCCTCTGGTCTGAGGTGGCGGAAAGACTTCTTGAGCTTTAAAAGATGAGAGATAATTAAAGTCTATTTGCTGAAATGTGAAATACAATGCAACATTAGTTTACGAACACAGCAGTTCTCAACCTAAAGACAATTTATAGGTCGTGGGAAAAAAAAAAAAACGCAAACCATTCCTGATAGAGCAACGTGCTGTCCAGCGAAATAACAAACACGTACCAAATTTCCGCTCAGGGAATAACGTATCAATAAAGTATTTCTGATTCTGATGTTTCAGCAGTTAGGATGAGATAAAACGAGACTTGGCTTATGCTTGTGCGACACTTTGGCTGCTGAATAAGCAAACAGAAACAGGAATAGGAACAGAAAAGAGGGATGATATCGACAAGCAAAACTGAAAATTAAAGTGACAGAACAAAGTAGAGATGTATGAATTAAAGCAGAGGTTTTCAAAGTCTGACAGTTTCCCTGCCTCGTCTTGAATCCGCCCAATCCCTGGATGAGTATGGGCTCATGCATCTACTATTTGATCTCAGATATTCAACAATAATCTATAATAATGATGATAATAATATTAATAACAATTATAACAACACTTTTGAAAATCCGCATAACAAAGTGGTTCACAAAGGCAGCAAGAAAAATAAATACAGAAATGAAATTAAATAAATGAAACAAGTCATTAAAAGACTAATACTGTTGTTTGCCATAACTTCAAACTGCACACAAATACATAAAAAGTGCTGACTCCGAAGGCATTGATTAGTCTGCGTGACACTAAGAAAGTAGGAAAAATGATCAAATTTCCCAGAACTTTCTCTTTAACCAAGTGACAGATATTTAGGCAACTCCAAACTAGTGTCCTTCTGATGACAGATAAAAAAGTTTCTTCTAAAACCCTTGTCTCTGAGCCTGACCTGAAACTGTGTATCACCCGTCTTCCACTTTGAAAACCTCTGAATTAAAGTGCGGAAGCGTTACAGTAATAAGAGAACATGCAAAAGGGAAAATAAGAAATATTAGTTTTATTTTCCCTTTTGATTTCTTATAAATTCACTGAGAATCTGAGCAAATGCAACCGACCCCTCATGCATCAATAAAGTAGACCTATTTCTGATTCTGAAAATAACAACATTAGTAGAAAAAAAGTAGAAAATAATGACAGTGATGAACTGTAACAGCTGGAAAAGGAGGAAAAAGAATAGATGATGCCAACCGCCACCACATCAGACAGCTGTGAACGAGAGCCCATCCATTTTTAGGAGGCGCCAT
Organism: Myripristis murdjan; assembly: GCF_902150065.1. Taxonomy (NCBI): domain Eukaryota; kingdom Metazoa; phylum Chordata; class Actinopteri; order Holocentriformes; family Holocentridae; genus Myripristis; species Myripristis murdjan. The sequence goes on from NC_043997.1 coordinate 8,987,502, forward strand.
GAAAAACCACTGTTCTAATTATCAGTCAGCAATATGACACCCTGCAGCTCATTAAGTGTGTGTGTGTGTGTGTGTGTGTGTGTGTGTGTGTGTGTGTGTGTGTGCCAGTGGTTGACTCACCGTAGCTTCGTTGCAGATGCCGCACTTGACCACATGCTGGTGCGTCTTGCCCTCCACAGATATGGCGCTCTGACACACCCGGCAGCTGATGACGGGCGCGCTGCTGCTGTCCGGGCTGCCCTGTGGGGAGTAAGGGGGCGGGGCTTCGCCGGGCGCCACCGAGCTGGGGAACGGAGCGATGTCTGGAGGCCCGGCAGAGAGAGAGAGTAGAGCTGAGTCACTTTTATTTATACAGCACATTTAACAGGAGTTTACCTAATGGTGGCAGAGAGATTAACAGTATTGCAATTCAATATTACAACTTATTATAATTTTTGTTTGTATTATCCTCTAGTTTGTGTATGTTAAGTTTCATGAGGCTGTGAGGCTGTGAAGTTTCAAACAATGGTCTCACTACAATGAAATGGCTGCTATGGGAGCTAACATCATCACACATGAACCAAATGTGTCTCATTGAATCCACAAGAGCCTCAGCTTCCCAGTCAAAGACAATTTATACAACTCCAAGACTGTTTAGGCCCCAGTCTGCACAAACACACCATTTTACAACAGGCCACAAGAAGATCACATGTGGACTGCAGGGTTAGTGGCCCCAAACTGCATGGGATTAGAATGAGGTGGGCATGTCTGCAAAGGGGAGAGCCGTGGCTGCCCAGAGAACCCATTTTCATTCACACATCTGGAGGTCAGAGGTCAAGGGAACTCTTTGAAAATGTCAGTGATTGCCTCAAATTTAAATTGATTCAGTAATAAAGACAAAAAATAAAAAATTGTATCAAAAGAAAAGAAAATGAGGTGTGGTACTTAAGGGAGCTGATTTTTTCTCACCCCTTTAAAGCCAGGATAAAAATGGAAAACACATTCAGGAGAGGAAAAAAAAGGTCAAATCAAAATCAAGTATTAAAATAAGGAATTAGTAAAACCAGAAGAACCCAAAAGACTAAACAACAGATTAAAACTCGGTGAGAGGACATAAGACACAAGACATAAATTAAGAATGGAATGGAAACCTTAGACTGAACGAAAAAAAAAAAAAGTGGGTCTTCAAATTTGATAAAGTGTGAGTGGTGGAACAGGACTTGATCTGGGATGGAGCCTCAGTGACTCAGTGGAATCAGCAGATCAGTAATGTGTTGTGGAGCTCATCCGTGTATAACAATTTCAAATCAATTCTGTATTCCTCTGGTAAGCGATGCAAATGAGCCGGAGTGATGAGAGAGAGAGAGAGAGAAAGAGAGAGAGAGAGTGACCAGTTTATACTGAAGCTGGCAGTGTGCTGTGATTGATTGTTGTCACATTGTTGGTTGTGTTGACTCATGGGAAAGCTGTTTCTATTCCCCTTTTTTGGTGGACTGTCTAAAGCCTGTGCTAAAGCCCTGTGTGCTCAAATTGGCGGGCAATGTCACCACCGAGAATATACAAAGTTTCATAGGTGATGAGTTAGACTGGTGTCTTTCTCGCTCACTGTCAGTAATACCGCTGCCCTGAACCATGCGAGTGTGGAGAAGGTGTTGGCATGCCAGCGTACATGCTCAGTCAATTTCCCCTTAACAAATTAAGACAAAGACAATCCATTTTCTAATTACAAGAAGATACCTCAGACACAAATCGGGTGTGGTGCTAACTTGATAAATAAACTACTTATTTTAAACACACTGACATGGTAAGCACCTTGCAACTCGTTTTGCATGTCACTTCATCAGGCCTGCTCCTGATTTTTGATTTGGCCGTAATCTGTTTTATCTTGAAAAGCTGAACATTCTTACTTCCTACTAAGAAAAATGCAGTGGAGCTGCTCTTTGAGTCAGACTTCCAAGAAGGAAGGAAACTCATCGACACAACATGGCGGCATACACTGTAAACACTACACGGCGTCACTGTTAACATCTTCACGGTGCTCCTGAAGGTGCACGGGCAGAACAAAAACAAGGCTGGTTGAGGTGAGGATCCTTCCATTTTAGTGCTTATTACACTTTTTCCATCAGTTGTGTATGAACTGTCCTCCCTTAAATGTAATTTTTGATAGTATCTAGTAGTGGTGGGGGAAAAAAGAGATTCACTTAAGTACTGCCCCAAAGTTAGGCTTAATTTTGGTGAGGGAAAAACTTGCATTTTCAAAGGGGTCCCTTGACTTCTGACCGCTGACCTCCAGATGTCTGAATGAAAATGGGTTCTCTGGACAGCCACGGCTCTCCCCTCTGCAGACTTGCCCACCTTCTGCTAATCCCATGCAATTTGGGGCAAAACTTGTGCAGGTTTTTGCATGCAATAAAAATGTGTTATTTGGGTCTATTGTAAAACAGTGTATTTGTGCAGACTGGGGCCTAAACAGTCTTGGAGTTGGATCAATTGTCTTTGACCGGAAAGCTGAGACTCTTGTGGATTCAATGAGCCACATTTGATTAATGTGTGATGACGTTCGCCCCCATAGGAGCCATTTCATTGTAGTGAGACCATTTTTTCAAACTCAACATCACTGTATAAAATTACCTATAGTGACATTTAGGATAATCACAGCTTCATGAAACTTTACATCCACAAACTAGAGGATAATACAAACAAAAATTGCAATAAGTAGTAATATCAAATTGCAATACTTGTAGAATTGCAATACATGAAACGCCACCTAAGTATCATGACAGTATCGAGTCAGGAGGTAAGTGTATCGTTCCAGTACTCGTATCTAGCAGCAGACTCCGAGATGCCTGACACGTCAATCCCGTGGTGTGTTGGAAGCAGGGCAGCGCGATTCTTGCTCAAATGTGAATCACTATTTTTCTCTCAAAGAACTGAGATCATGGTTCTCTAACTCAATTCTTACTTTTTCACAGAAATATATATTGCACTCTTAGATGCTTGAGTAAAAAAAAGTCTGAGATGCTTGCTGTTTAGAGTTTAAACAGATGATGTAACATGTGAAAGTGCTTGACTTAAACTTACACTACACTAATACTTACACCCAGTTGTACATGGTGTACTTTTAAGTGTGATTTTCAGCGTTGCATTAGCTTAGACTTATGCAAATTCCTGTGTGTTTGACGGTTAAATATATAAATTTGAAACTGTTAAATTAAACCTTCAGTTCCAAATGTTACTAAAAAGCCTGCTAATGTTGCCCAACACTACAGACACATTCAGAAATTTAAAGCTGGGAAAGGAAAAAGCTTGAGGGTATCCATGTATTTCCACTGATGTTTCTGAACTTCACCACTGAAAAGGATGGAAGTTGTAATTACCAGTAAGAAAAACCCAATTTCTGACTTCAAATGCAACACTGCATGAAAAAACTGACCTCCCTGCAAAAAAAAAAAGTATGAAAATAGAAGCGATATTAGGTTCATCCACATGCCATGATCCTCATATCCAATTTTATAGCAGAACATGAAGTGACACTGACTCAGGGATTGTGCGTGGCTGATCCTCTAAGCCCCACAAGTAAAATTACATCCCACCACCACAGTGTGTATCAAGTTGTTACCCTGCGGCACACTCATTTCCTCCAGGGACCAATAAAACATTATCTGCCTACCTACAGCGTCTATTCTCGGTGATTAATTCACTGGCCGGCAAACATATCAGGGAACGAGACATTATCTTTGGCCCTCAAGTCCACAGAGCAAATTTTATCATTGGCTCTGCGCTGATACAAGGCAGGGAAGGAAGGGAAGGAGGAAGAGCCGAGGTTAAGAGCGAAGATTAAAGTGCATGGTTAAGAGGAAGCGTCGACAGAGGAGGGCAGGATGAGGAGGATAAGAGGAGGAGGATTTGCACAGAAGGAACTGAGAAGTGAGGGAGAGGCAGAGATAAAGGGTAAATGGTTATAGAGAGCTTCAATGGGCGGGCGAGGAAGAGGATGTCATGTTAAAGAGAGAGAGAGAGAGAGGGAGAGAGATGAAAAGAGGGACATTATCCCTTCTGTGTGCGAACTGCTGATATTTCTTAAATGTTTTACACAGCTAAAAAAGCCTGGAGTCAAACTGACCTCAGAGAAACACCAATGTGTACAAAATGTGCCCAGGACATTGAAAACACATCATCATATTAATTTTAATGTTAACCCACTTGTCGCCATTAACTTAAGAAAAGTAATTAAATATGATGGAAAAAAAGATGGTAATCATGTATTTACAGACGTTAAACACTGAATAGGATCAAAACAGCACCAAAGATAACAGGAGGGTTAAAGCCAAAATGAGCAGGTAGGGAGTGTTAAAATAAAAAGCTGAATCCACTTAATATTCATGACCGGTGATGTTTTGGCCAATTAAAAAACAGGTGTAAACTCTGACCTCCAGTCAGTGAGAAGGACAAACAACAACCAGTATCAACAAAATGTCAGTCATGCCGGCTGAACAGCATTAATTAGTGCTCTTCACCCTTCAAAGAGCCAATTTCATACAACTCACTTCAGTTTTATAATTCAGGGTGTGGTATGATATGCTTTTTGTAGGGGTGGGGACAAAAAAAAATATCAGTTCACCTAGGTATCACAATTCTTCTGTTCCCAATATTTTAGCCTTTCCATGCAGTTTGGGGCAAAAGCTGTGCAGGTTTTTGCATGCAATAAAAACGTTATTTTTATCTGTTGTACAAATTGTATTTTTGTTCAGACTGGGGCCTAAACAGTCTTGGAGTTGCATAGCTAGTAGTCCAGTCATTTTATGAAAAAACCTAGGACAAATTGCAAGAGAAACAGATATTTAAACATTTAAACAGTTGCAAAGGTTACTATATATATAGTAACCTTTTAATTTACTGTTATATAGTAACCTTTTAATTCAAGGTTACTTTATATATAGTAACTTTTGAATTAAATGTCTCTTCTGGCATTAATTCCTTATATTCCTTATTAGCGCATATCAGATCAGAAAATGTGTGATATGCATGTGTAAACAGAATAATTCAAAGAACTTGTAATTGACTTTTTTCTTGTCTTTGTGTGTGTAATCAACTTGTGAATTTTTATAGTGATATCTGAAAGTAAAATTTTGAACCCCTTTCCCCTGTGTGTTAAAAACAGTGTTTTTTGGTATTATATGGTCATATAGAGGTGATTTTCAAAACTTTCCACCAATGGGATTTCTTGGGACTTTTTTTCCCTCACTCGGGACAAACTGAGGATACAAAATCAGTTGAGATTGTTTCTCTTGCAATTTGTCCTAGGTTGACCCTAATTTTGGCCTAAAATTACTGGACTATAGGGTGTGATTGGAAAGCTGAGACTCTTGTGAATTCAACAAGCCGCATTTGATTCATGTGTGATGATATGAGCCTCCATAGAAGTCATTTTATTGTAGTGAGAGCATATATTGAAACTTGACACTGATGTCTAGACCTATTGTGACCTTTAGACTAATCAGAACCACATGACACAGTAAATCTACAAACTAGGGGATAATTAAAGAAAGAAAAATCGCAATAAATCACACTATCGAATCGTAACACTTCAGAATCGCGATATATGTTGAATCGGCACCCGAGTATCATGACAGTATGGCAGCAGGAGATAAGCAGATGGCCCCAGCCCTGTTTTATGTGCAAGATAAAAATCATTAAGGTGTATTTGTCCTACATTACACCCCTGACTGAGGCAATATTAACTTTATTGTTTACTGCTAACAACAGCTGGATACTAGCTACCCTGAAAATAACTGAAATTTGTGCTAGCTAGCGTCTGTTTGCATGCTAACCGCTATTACGTTTTGTCGAAGCGTACACTAAAATGCTTCATTGGATATTAAATACTGACAGTAAAGACAAAACGGTGTGTTTATCTCACTCGCTAAGCCGGATAAGACGGTGAAAGACGTACTCTTGGGTTTTGGCGGATATCCATAGGAGCTGCCGCCGGGAGAGAAGCCGTTGGTCCCGTCGTGCTGCTCGGACAGCAGCGGCGACCGCTCCCCGTCCGCCATGCCAGCCGCAGCGTCTCAGCACGACCTCAGGAGCGATCCGTGACCGGGGCAGGGAGCTCTGGAACCCGGGTACAGCCTCTACGAGCACCCGCTGACACTTGTTTTTAAATCTGTTGAACCTGGGAGGGGGAAAAAAAAACCTCTCGGTTGTGGCTTGCCGTTCACATGACAGTGCAAGAAGACGGAAGGAGGAAGCGAGACAACGAAAACAATCCTCACATGACGCGGGGCTGACTCACGCCTGTGACGGGCAGGGCGCTTGGCCAATGGACGTGCTTGATGGGAGGGGCTAGGTTCGAGGACGCTGCGGTGATTGGCTGCCGGGTTTGCTACTCAGGGCCCCGTTCAAATACTAACACAAAGCGTCCTTACTACAGCGATGAGCCACCAGAGGCCGTGGTTTAGGCACGGGCATGCTGTCACAGGTGTTTAAATACCCTTTTCAGACAGGTGTTTTAAATATTTATTTTATATTTGAATGTACATCACTTGGCCAATGCATTAAAAAGGCATACACTTTGCATACACAAATCAGAATCAGAATCAGAATCAGAATACTTTATTGATCCCCAGGGGGAAATTACTTTTCGTTACAATAACAACTCCCACTCAAAGTGTAAAGTAAAAAGAGCAAATAGTCAAGAAAAATAAAGAAAGGAATATAAATATAAATATAAATATAAATCTATATAGAATAAAAAGAAAGAAAAAATATATGTACAAGTGCAAACATGGACAGGAGTTATTGCACTATAGGTTATTGCACATAAGTATGGTATTGAATATGGATTATTGCACAGGACATACACTTTGCGTACCCTAATAAAAAAAAAAAAATACTAAATTATATCTATAGAATATCACCTTTCATCCTTTGCATAGACTATGCATTATGAAATCTATCTCCAAAATATGTATAGAATTGAATACATGTATATATTAAATGGATGTATACTGATATATGTATAATTTTAATATATTTTCATGTGGAAGTCCATGTTGCAGAGACTGTCAGATTTATGGAAGATATTTTATATAATATATAATTCAGCTTATGCAAATAAAAGTCAATATAAAATTAAATACTTTACTTTTAGCTTTACCCACTTGCTGTGAAAAATTAATGTTACAAGTCACCTGTTTCACCAAGAGATTCGAAACTGACTATAATAATAAAGAGGAATATTTCTAGTTGTTTGTGGAGAGGTGACATCAAACAAGCAACACCTGATTATGAGAGAAAAAAAATTCTAGATGCAGAATACTGATTTTGGTGAAGTATTTTCTCTTATTTCAGAGTGCAGTTTTTGTTTTTTGAAACCAGAGAGAATGACATGACAGTTCTAGCAGGAGAAGGAAGGGGGAGCTGCTGCCAAGAGAGAGCATGACGCATCACACACACACACACACACACACAAACACACACACACACACACACATCACTGCTGAGTCTGTAATCTGATTACAGCAGAGAAACGTGGGGCTGATGTTTGATGCCAAAGCCAGGTTATCAGGGTTTCTCAGTCCTCTGTTTTCCAGCTGTTTTCTTGTTGTTTTTGCAGATTTAAATTCGGCTGCACATGCTTTTATTTCTCCTCACCTGGACGAACCATCAGGCAGCCTGGAGAGAGCCAACGAGCTGAACGTCTTCTTCAACAGGTTCAGTTCACAGCCGTCTGTCTCCCTCACACATCCAGACCCCCACACACCCCCACCGCATCCACCCCTCCCCCCTCTCCCCCCTGTGGTGAGCACTCCTGTGCAAATGTGAAATGTAAGATGACTCCTCCTCCTCCATGGTTAATAAAATGTTCACATTCAAGACAGCTGGGGTTGAGTAAATGACACAAAAGATGAATGAGGAATTCTTTTAATGTAAACTTTTCACAGCTATGATATAATGATGCAGTTAAATGCCACATTAAAGCTGCTTTTGGAGCTGTTTTGAGCTGACATCAGGACATCAGGGGGCTGAGTCATCTTACATTTCACATTTACACTGCTTTTAAACATTGCAGGGAATGATGATGAAAAAAAAATATTGGCAACAGTGTTACAAAATGCTTCACAAAATCACCATGACAAAGCAAATAAAATTCTAGGGTAAAAACTGAATAGCGACCAAAACAAAGATCAGGCAGGAAACCAGTGATGGAACAGAAAATTAAAAAAAAAAAAAAAAAAAAAGTATGATAAAATGTAAAAGAAGAGCTACAGTAGAGCTTTAGGGTTTTATAGATAGATAGATAGATAGATAGATATACTTTATTGATCCCAACCAGGGAAATTCTGGTGTTCCAGCAGCAACAGTAGAAACATACAATAAAGTTAACTAAAAAAAGAATAAAGGCTAAAAATATACAATGGAGACTATAAAGACTAAAGACTCAAAAAATACAATAAGGGCTAACCTAAGGAAAGGAGATACGAGATGTGAAAATATACATATGGAATGAGTATGACAATATACAGATGGCGCTGAAGTATATGCATGATTGTATAGATTGTATAGATAAGGAGAGTTAGTATGAAACCAGGAGACTAAGAACCAAGTGGCAGAACCTGAACGCCCGGGACTGGGACAAGGAACTAACCGCCTTGATTCAGCCTCTTAAGGAATCCACTTCCCCTCCAGTCTGAAAAACAGTGTGAGTGTAGCCAAAAATAAAATAAAATAAAATAAATATATATCAGTAAAACAAATCAGTGAAATAAAATAATCGTATTAATAAATAGATAAATAAATAAAAATAAAAATAAATACACATAAATAAATTAATAAAATAAACCATAAAATAAAATAGAAAATAAGAAAATGAAAAAGTAAAATAAAATAATATAATAATGGCAATAAAATATAATTAATACAAATAAATACAAATAAATTAATTAATCAAATAAAACAAAATAACCATACAACTAAATACATAAGTAAATAATAGACTTTGAAAAAAAATCCATTAATAAAAGAAAAGAAAAGAAAAAGAAAAAATTGAGTAAAATAAAATAAAATAAAATAAAATAAAAAAGCAAGCATTCATTTCAACTTGTCAGAGTCTTCTTGCAGGGTTTTGTGAGTGACCTGCTGGCTGGAGAGTGAAGACCTCCATCACACTGCGGGCCAGACAGTTGTGGCTGAGCAAAGTGCTGCTTCATGACCGTGTGTGGTGTCTGGGTGAGGTGTTTCTTTAAACTGCACATCCCCTATCCATCAGATGCATGGCACTGACTGCACCTGCAGCACAGGCACATCAGATAGGCAGCCTTGTGACTTCTCTGGAGCTTCTCTGGTTCAAATCTGGCAGAGAAAACCTGTGCGGGTCAAACAAACACATGGCAAAAGAACTGTGGCTTTACCGGTTGCCTCTCAGATTATTTTAATCTCTACTGGAGATTACCAGGTTATCACAGAAGTCAAATATTTCTTCTTGAAGTACAAGGAAATTTGTATAAAATGACACACAAGTCATCAGTCAGCCATAAAACTCTGACATGTTGGCTTTGAATATTTCACTCCATATAAATGTGATGACGCATCAATCAAGCTCTGCAACTGACAAGTACACAATGCATTTTTCAAAACTTGGAGTTATGTAAAAGGAAATTTGGCTCAAATGTCAGGCAGGGTGGTGTCACAGAATTTGACACAGGGCAGGGAAATAAACAGCAGCTTGCCCATGGAAGTCACATGGTTTGCCCTCACACCTCACACCCCTGTGAACCGGGCCAGTCAGCTGTCACAAACATATTTTTTTTTTTTTTGCTTCAGCACCTGTACCTTGCAGCCCAACATTTGGAAGTTTCTGCCATATCAAATACAGAGAAATACAGAGTGTACACGCACCTTTTATCAACATATTTATTATCTATTATCACTGTGTGTTTTTATGTATTTTACTTCTGTGTCCCATGATTTGTGTTGTTTTTCTTTACATTGTCATGTATTTCTTCCCTTTGCTGCTGCTTGTGACATTTTAAATTTCCCCTTGGGGATTAATAAAGTAATCTATCTATCTATCTATCTATCTATCTATCTATCTATCTATCTATCTATCTATCTATCTATCTATCCATCTATCTATCCATCTATCTATCTATCTATCTATCTATCTATCTATCTATCTATCTATCTATCTATCTATCTACAATATCCAATATCTGAAATTCCTGTATTTCAGTGGTTGCCATTCTGGTCCACAAGAACCACCTATCCTGCAGGCTTTTGTTGCAGCTCTGCTTTTGCACACACACACACCTCAAGCCGTTAAGCCCCTTGCACCTGCATGCACACCCTATTCAGGTAGACCTGTCTCAGCCAGTCAGCACGAGGCCCGTAAATGGCTCAAGCTTGAAAGAGCAGAGCTGAAACAAAAACCTGCAGGTCAGGGGATCAATGAGGACCGGTTTGGGAGCCACAGCTGTCGAGGCATGAATTTGCACGTTGTTATTTACATTGCCTGTTTCTTGTTTCCTGCCTGGGCACCGTGGATGCAAAATAGCCTTCTTATCAACTGCAGCATGTTTAAATTGGTGTTCATTAATGTGTTCTGTCCCTATCATTTACACCAAATAAAGTAAATACATAAACGACATTGCTTCACTTTTTTAGAGGGCATGAAAAGTCCGGTGCGCTGATTACTTTTAGCAGGCACCTACAAAAGGCAGGGAGTTTGCTGTTCCACTGCCAAGGCCACCAGGTCGGCTACACCTGGTGACTAATACGATTTCAAGATAAACAACCACATCTCCACCATCGCATTCTCACGAATATCAGGTATTTCCTCATACCACTTCACTTCCTTGTCCTAAACAAAACATTTTTTTTTCTGTGAGGCAGAAAAGCATTAGAGCAGGCAGAGGCACTCTTTACGAGACAGAGAGAGAGTGTGTGTGTGTGTGTGTGAGGACAGACTACTACAGTCACCATGTGTATCTCTGTGCTGCTGCTGCTGCTGCTGGTCTGCAGCGCCCAGGCATCGCATTTTTATGGGACAGTGATGACTTTCAACCTCAAAAACACCAATTCAGACGGATCTGTCAGGGTATGTACAGAGCTTTAAACTCACACCCCCACTATTGATAATGATATTGATAACAATAATAATAACACCTGTAACAAAATGACAGCTAACACAAAATGACTGCATGTCTGTATGTAACGAGTTGTGTTACAGAATGTGCCTCCTGTCAAAAAAGTTTAATTCTGAAATTAACAAAAAAAAAACAAAAAAAAAACTGTTAAGGTTTATTTATTCATTTATTTGATTTATATTTTAGGATAATAAGCAGTTTATATTATAAATATCGAATAAAGAAATTGTGGTAATGATATTTCCACCACAAAATTTATTTTGATGTCTGCTTCTTGGAAAAAAGGCTTTTCATGAGTTAATGTATTTTCATAAGCACTGAAAAATTCTGACCGATGGATTCAAGGTATAGTGGAAAATTCCAGCTTGTGGAAAATTCCCCTAATTGATTACAACAGTTTGGATCTATGCCGGTCAAACATTAATATTCTGCCTCTTGCACTGCATGGGCCTTCTCGCTTACCTACGCTTTTTCATCTTGTGCTTGGTCTGATAGCTGGCAGTCTTCAGTCGACTATTTTAGGTCTAAATGCTGTTGCTGAGGCTTTTTCTTAATCCTGATAAGAGTATAATTCTGAACATTTTTTTGCACTAAATCGGAGAGATGTTTGAACACAGGCACAAACACGCCACCAAAAATCACCACCGTCATCAGTATCGGCCCTGAAAAACCACATCAGCCCACAATTACAATTACCACCACCTTGGCTTCATAAACCATTTTTTTTTACAGCAGTGATTCATAATGTAGAGATATCATTGTGATGCAGTTTATTGCTGTCAGGTAATCCTCTAATCATACCTTTATAAATGGGGAGCCAAGGCAGTTTGTTACAGACTACTGATACCTAGGCATTGTGCTTACATGGGATCTGTGGTCTGACCTCATGTGCACTGAGACAAAGCAAGAAATGTACTTTTTGAAGAAATTTTTACACTTTGAATGTTTTACTTCGCTTTTTCTGAAAGTGTTTTGACCTTCTACGTCGTCTGCTGGTCTGGAAATGCCATTGAGACCCAGAACAATTTTGCATTAAAAGGGGGAGAAATGCTTAGAAAATCAGCAGGTATAGAAATATAGGAATCATCTACTGAGATATTAATTAATAAATAAGACAAACAACATTGTGGCTGACAACAGGCACCGACTCGCCTCCTCACATGAACTTTTGCCATCAATAAGGCCACCTGTTATTCACTATAAACAGATTAAAATTTTCATTTGTCCCACAAGCTATTGGTCAGCTGGTGTGGGTGGGAGTTTGCCCCCCATCCTGTCTGTGGCTCTTGTTTGTTTTCTGTTTTGCTCCTAACTCTGCAAGGTATTTTTTTTTCTTGGAAATTTACGATTTTTAATCTCTGAGTTTTTTCTCTGAATGTGATCCCTACTCTTGTGGATCCATAATTTTACTTTCCCTAACAGTGGCCCTAATATGGCATTGTGCTAAGTGCCTTTATGATGATGCTGCAAACCAATTTCCCCACGGGGACAGATAAAGAATCTGATTATCTATCTTCTGCAGGTGGTCCTTCGCTATAAACTCAGTTTTCGCTCATGCACGGATCGTGACACATGGGACTGTTTCAGTGGGAACTGTGGGAGTGAGACCTTGGTGCTGAACATCGTGGACCAGGAGAGCAGCAGTGAATGGTGCCAGAGGGAGGGAATCATGACTCGGCAGGTTCCCACCAACGCTCCATTTCAGATGCAGTGAGTGCACCATGACACAAGCACAATAACAATTAAAATAGTAATAATTAAGACAAAAATTCTCATGCTATCATGCCATCTCGTAAACCAAATTCTCAATTCTCACTCATTTCCATCAAATATAGATTGAGTCCTGAACGGAAAAGTTGGTTCTCAGCTGGAACCAGAAATTAGTCGTTCTCAGGTGGGAACTGAGTGGCCCTGTGTGGCTCTACAGGGAAAGATGGAGATGACTACCAAGAAAACTTTGTGGTCTGGGTTAAAACTGTTTTTACCAACCCGAAACAGAGATTCCCTCACATTTACATACACATCTACCAATGGAAAAAAAAAAAATTGTTTATAATTCTCAATCTGACGCTCATCAGGCTCAGAATATCTGGGTTAGTTATTCCATGTATGAGGGCTCGGATGATGCAGTGGTTCCATCCCAAAAACTGATGGAAATGCAGGCCGGTTACTTAGTTTGGGCCTTGGGTCCAAGAATCTCGAACTGAACCAGTTCGAGATCCACAACTTTTTCGGTAGAAAAAGCAAATCAGTGGGACTTTAAAGTTGCACAGACTTCTGTAGATTTGATTATCGGTAAACTAGGTCAATGCATTCTCATATTAAAAGGTTTTCTGACATTTTTACAAAAGTTGGAGGCTGAAAATATGGCAACATAAACCCTGTGCTGCTCCGACGGTATGGGATTGTTTGGGGTCTTACGGTGTGGATTTTCTTTCTCTCACTGACTGATGAGCTGATCAAGGTGCCGTGCGTGCTCTGGTATTTTGGCATGATTCATTTAGACATATACTGGTAGCAGCATACTGGAAATTCCCAGTACAACCTGGAATGCCAGTACTCATGAAGAGCAACATTTCTGTGCTTTGTTGACCTTGGACGTGAATTTCATTTTTTTTCTCTTTTACTGTGCTGTGAATTAAATAATGCTCTGTATAAGAAAATGCGGATAGCACAACTATCTGCTGTTAAAACTGCAAAGGGGGACCAACTCCATATTAATGCCTATGGATTTAGAATGGGAGGTCAGAAAAGCTGCTGTAGGTGAAATGTGTCTATGTAGTCATTAACCTCATGCATCTCCCATAAACTTTCACTAAAGGTTGAGCGGGGGCAACTGGATCAGCAGCATCCAAAATGGAATCGTTAACTGGAGAGCCTTGACTGTGGTGGATCTGAGAAACCGGTCGGACACCGGCCAAGCCAACAGGTCGCCTCAGACCACCGTCCTGCCGGCCCTGCGGTGAGCCGCTGCACTGCTCTTGTTTTTGTTGTACATTTTACATATGTAAATGATGTTAGATCGATAGATAGATTTATTATTCATCTCTCTCTCTCTCTCTGTGTCCCTCTCTCTCTCTCAGAGTTCCTTCAAACTGTCGGAGAAATGTCAACCTGCTGGCGTTTGACCCAGACGGAGACGAGGTTAAATGCAGATATGGGAGTACATCAGATGAGTGTAACCCCTGCACACTGCCGTCTGCTCTGAGCCTCTCAGAAGTGAGTCTCCGCTGTCCACCACAGCGCTTAGTTTGATAGCGACAGTAGAGAGAGGAAGGCAGGGGAGAGAGAGCGGATGACATTCAGAAAAGGGTCCAGTCCATCAAGGACTCGCATGTGTTCATTATCTCTAACTCGTGATGAGATAGCAACAACTCTTACAAAATGATTGAGACTGATACCAGAATTTCTTCTTCTTCCTGTATTTAAAATGGCTGATGTGCTTACAAAATGACTGGCAACACAAAATGAGAGAGAAAAAAAACAAATTTGAAGGCTTGTTGGTGTCTAAGCTTTTAAAAATGATTAAAAACAAGCACAAAAAGAAAAGAAAAACAATCTGTAGCCTATTACTGCACCAGTTTGCATTTCGATTTATTACATCTAATACATCTGATCTAATGAACTCACAGTCATTTAACAAATGAAGCGAAATGGAGAGACACTTTTTCTTTCCTTTTTCCTTCTGGCAGTCTTGCACTTTGTCATTCAGCAACACCAGCAGCCCTCAAGGTCCGTACGCGGTACAGCTGATGATGGAGGACTTTCCCCGCCAGACCATCACCCTCAGACAGACCAACGGCAATGAGACTGCGAGAACTACAAACGAGGCTCTCAGCAAAATTCCTGTCCAGTTTGTTTTCAGGGGTAGGACAACTCTCATCAAGCCACAAAAACATTTCTCAAAGGTAGAGCCGCCCTGGAGGTAGAAATAATGTCACGGCTTTATCTGGTGAAGCGCATTAAGTATTCACCATAGCCGTGCAAAAATAAAGATTTCTGAAGAAGGATCCTTTGTCTCCACATAGAAGACTACCTTGTCCTGGGTCATCCCTTAAACAAACTGTATTCTTTTTCTTCATTGTTTAGTGGACCCTGTGGTGCCATCATGCACAGAGGGACACTATCTGCCTAAGCTGCTGCCTCCAACCCCGGCCCATGGAGCTCGGCTGTACACTCCTGTCAATCAAACCCTGGAAATCATCATCTCCGCGGAGGCAGCTAACGCCACGTGAGTAAACAGCAAAGGAGCAAAATGACCGTTCAGACATTAAAGCTGCACTTTGTGTTTGGCAGGAAGAACTCCCTGCCACCTTCGACAAGGGGCATGAATTTGATGAGATCGACCCTCGCTTGGCTGAGTCAGCAACAATGAAAAAAATACGTTTTTGGGGTGGAAATGAGGGTCACATTTCACTCTCACGGGGCTCTTGTTGGATAACTTGGATTATTTAGTCTCTGGACATCCAATTTGAAAATGTGGGGAAGCTGAAGGCCATAAGCAACAAGGTAAACAGCTGCTTTGAATGAACGTTTTCTGTGGCTGAACTGAAATTTGGATATATTTGTCTGCAGAATGTCAGGTTTCAGACACCCTTTGAATGAAACTGGGTGGGTGAAGTGGGAGGGGAAGAGAGCTGGTTTTACATTTTAGGGAGAGGAGTGGGAGGGAGGAGCTACATTGCAGAACAATGGTTGGTTTCAGGATCAACAGGTTCTGAAATTGCTGAAGGATCTGACAGACTGGCAGCGATTTTGACACGTCAAACCAATTTTCCAGTCAAAACAATTGTTTTCAGTTGCATGGCACGCACTCTCAGTGTTTTGATGCACTTCAAACCACTTTGACGCGAGTGTTTCAATTCGGAGGCGTCAAAACAGAGGCAGACAGACCGGATCTGCTGTTATTTTACAACAGGCAACCTGTCACTCGAATCAGGCAAGGACGGGTTTTGTCTCTCCATACACAATGTTTCTGGTTACATATAGTCTTTCATGGCGACCTTTTCCTAAAACACTGCTGCTTCTGTGGTTTTGGCATTTTAAATCTGATGCCAGCAGTGTGCCACAGGATTATCAGCTGACGCCTGTCAAATGAGGCGCGTCAGTTATCACTTTCAGTGTGACTGGACCTTCGGTGCAGGTTTGAAATGCCACAGTGTAGATATCCTGAATATCTACCCGTCTCATGTGCTGATTAGAGAAAGATAATTAAGCTCAGGACTTGCACAAGGAAAGTGACCTGATGAATTTCTCACTGATGCATTCAAAGACAGCTATGCGATACAGGTGTGATGGAGGTGCAGCAAAACGCAACATGAAACCGAACATGTCTATGGGGGCAGACGAGACGTGCTGACAGTCGATCAGTCTTGACTTGAAGAATGACTTTGTTTGCCTGGAAAACACCACTGATCATCTGACCTGGCATGACCTCTCCTCTCAGGGTTTCGGAGCTGCTGTTCAGCGGGCCGCACAACACACTAGTTATAAACGTAACGGGACTGTTCATTCTGCACTGGACCCCGTCCGCCGAGGAAGACGGAGAAACCCATCCCATCTGCTTTGTGGTCCAGGCAGTTCTGGGGTCAGTGTTTTGCTGCTCTGCTGCACTAAACTGAGCATTAACCTATGAGGTGTTTAGTGAAAATGAATGAAACTCAATCTCATGCATTATAATAGTGTTTAACAATGCAAGTATACATTGTACCACAGGTATTATAGTTTTGTAATTTTCATTCATTACAGCTAGTTTTAATTTTTAGACGCATTTTGTTATTTATGGCACTAGTATGAGATTATGAGCCCGTGCTGTAAGATAAATGAAAAGCTTTTCTACAATGAAATAAATTTATTTTGTGAAAAATATGGTTGGCTAAATTACCCAAAGCTCATTGAGTCGTATTTCTAAGTGTTAAAGTGTCCTTAGTCTGGGAGGAACTGGGATGAATTATTTGCTTTGCTTGAGAGTTATTCTTTAATTAATTTTTTCCCCCCTCAGTTCGAGCAAGTACCACTCGGAGCTGCGGTGTGTGACGGTAACCGTCGGAGACGGTGAGTGGCTTCTGCGTATTTTAAATTCCAACGTTGATTTCCTGGATTGACAAAGTCGTGGTGCAAAGCGTGTTATGGATCTCATCTTTGTTTTGTTTGTTTTGGTAACAGAGCCACCCACCGCTCCCACGCCAAGCCCTGGGCCAAGTGAGTATGACAAAAGCCAAAGTTTTAGGCAGCAACTCAATGGATTTCAGCGGTCCAAGGAAACCAAAGTATAAAAATACCATATTCTAACACAGAAGCAATTTGCTATTCTAGTTTCTAACTTCTTGGAAAAGCCAGTGAGAGCAACCAGAGTTACCAAGCAGGAAAGACAACTGAGAAACTGGTTGGGCCGCAGCAAAAATTAATTAGGGGTTCAATGTGGATGGGATTGCCAAGATAAACCATTCTCGATGTCAACCAACTACCTCCCACAAGACTTACCGTCGTGACTGACCTACAGTTAATCTAATCTCGTTTCCCTTAACTCAGGATTAACAAACTCAGATTAGTCAGGAAGCCTATTTTTCAGAAATACACCCCAGGTGACAGTCAGCCCAGGCTGAGTCATTCACAGATTTTGAATTACCATCCAACACAGTTAACATCAAGATGAGAACCATTATATCATTAAAAGCTGCTTCTCAAACTTCATATCATTAATACTGAGAGTTCATATCATTAATACTGAGAGTTCATATCATTAATACTGAGAGTTCATATCATTAATACTGAGAGATCATATCATTAATACTCCTGCATACTAATGAAACCTAAACCATTATAAAGTGATCATTTATTAAATGTTTATGAAGCCCCCCTGTAGGGTCAGCTAAGAATAAAAAAGTAACTCTGTATGCTTTCTGCCCAGTGAGCGCTGGGACAGACTAATGAACGAATGAGTGAATGAAATCTACATTCTCAGATTCATAATCTGTGCCCTTGGATTACAAATCCAACCAGCCCACGGATTTGCCCTCAAAGTCCAAGGATACAGTTTGTAAATCCGTAGGCATGGATCCGTAATCCGAGGTCACGGATTATGGATGCGAGAGCGCGGATTCATAACACTTATACAGCGTCCGTGCCATATTGGAGAAATCAGAAGTCCAACTTTTGACGACTTGTCCCGATGACAGGAGAGTCTTTCCCTCAAATCACTGAGGAATCATAGCTAACATCTTACAGCATACAAGTGCAGAGAAGACTAGGGATCTACAACAACTCATATTAATAAAGGCGACACTTCCATGATGAACTCCATGCTCGTCAAAATCTTCCATGGCAAGGTGAAAGAAATCATGTGGAAGCAGCAAATCCCAAGTTTCCAAGTCGTAAAGATCAGTAGATTCTTTTTTTTAAACTGAGAGTACAGTTTTACACATGGCTCTTTTTTTTCTCAGCTGACCCTAAGGGGAGCCCCATGAATATTAATATATTAATCACCATGAAATATTAAATCTAGCGCCGCTTTTCTTGGAGGAATTTTGAGTTCAAAAAGTCAAAAAGTGATTTATATAGCTTTAAAACCGGTTATACAGTAAAAACTGAGTTAGAAATGTGTTAATTCAAATAGGAATACATGCTAAAGAAACTTGAGGTGGTGTTATCATCACTAGTTACAGGCCACACGGTAAAATATCCAGCTTTTGTGGCTGATAGCTTCCCACACCGACCTGTGTTCTACTTTATATTGCACTTGGTATTGTGTGGTAACATGATAAAGAAAAAAGGTTGCTGTCGTTCTGCATCTTAATGGTGAGTCACTGTGCCTCCAGGTCACACCGTCGGCCTGACTGCAAGCCTCTCCTCCGCGACTCCTCTGTCTGAGGACGACATCAGGAATGCCGTCGTGCAACAGGTTTGTCTCTTTTTCCGATTAAGCACTGACGCATCAAATCTGCACCTCCAACTATGTGGCTGTTCAGGGAAAGTGAAATCTTTACGATAAGTGCTCTTATCTGGAGGCCCGGTAGCTTGTCAAGGCTGAGTCTTTACTGCAGCGTCCTGGATTTGAATCTGAGTATATACAAACACTGCATATGCTGTTGGCATGTTGTTTCTCCACGTTCCTTTTTCCTTCATTGGGTTCCAGACGAGGTATTAAAAATGTCAACTGTGACGCTGTGGCATTTTTCACTGTTGTCTACGGAGCCCCTTAGGGGACATGTGGGAAAAAAAATTTTGTATGGTAAAAAAAAAAAGTGGGGTGGGAAAAAAAAAAGACAATTTTTTTTTTTTAAACTTTTTCTATAAAAGTTTTGCGAGACCTCGCAAAACTGTTTACATTAAGAGCATGTTAATGTAAGACACAACAATAGAGTGGCATGGAGTTATGGAGTGGGAGAGGGAAGTTTATTTAAGCAATAAGCCCCGAGACGGTGCCAGACCCCCCGGTCTGTTTGACGGTCACGTCTGGCCCATGTATGTAAAACAACTCGGCGAAAGAAAGAACGCCCCTCAACCGTTGTAAAATCACTGTAACTCACGGCTTCAAGGGGCTTATTGCTTTTATAAAACGGTTACTCTACATATAGCCCATAAAATAAACACACAAGAAAAAAATCAATAATTTATTGGTAATAATGCCACAATAAAATCGAGAACTATTCATTCTTCCACCAAGCAAGATAGAGTGGACAGAATGGTTGCCAAGCAACACAGACACTAAGATTGCTTTTATATCTAGTGCCATCATCAAGTCACATCAGGCTATTTGGGCTTGTTAATGTTGAATTGGATATTTCCATTAATAGTGCAATTATTAAAACAGTGTTCAATTATGTTTGGACTCCTCTTTGCAGGGACGGTGGCGTGCATTTTGCGACAGGTGCGCGGTTGTAAGAATAACAATAATAATACAAGTATACCATAGCCTATGTCCCCTAAGGGGCTCTGTAGTTGTCTGATGGTTGATAGACCAAGACATTAATCCATTCACTGAGAAAATAATCTGCACATCAATCCATAATGAGCAGAATTGTTAGCTGCAGTCCTAATTTCATGTTGCTGCCACCAAATAACTCCAATAAAAATGAAGAACCTTTAGAAGAACCACATGCAGTGTGTGAGGAACCAGCCCCTAAATAAAGAGGTTCTTCACTGTTTAACCCTCCTGTTATCTTAGGGGTCAATTTCACCCAATTCAGTGTTTAACATCTCTAAAAACACGATCAACATTGTTATTGTTGTAGTTGTTTTTTTTTTGTTTTGTTTTTTTTGACATTTTCTAATTTAGTGGGGATGAGTGGGTAAAAATAAAATTAACATTTATTTTTAATGTCCTGGACACATTTTGTTGCTGTAGGTGTTACTAGGCTTTACACACATTTGCTTTAGCTGGTTTGGATGACACTGAGGACTATAACATGCCATTTATATCATCAAAAAAATTGACTTGTCTCAAATTTTCTTTAAGGCCCTCACCTAACATCAGCACACCTGTAGTAGTACTGATAGTGACAGTTAATGTGACATTTGGGGGAGAAAAACCTGATTCCCACAAGAACTTAGGTTATGTTTTTTGTAATGAAGCTATTTAGATCAGTCAAAAACACAAACAATTTTTATTATAAAGCTTTTCAGGAGGTTTAAGATACTGGAGTTGGTAAATCTAAAGCCAACAGGAGGGTTAAGAGCCATTATTTTTTCTGAAAGTGGGCTCGTGCACGTGCAAACAATTACCCAAAGACAGAGATTTGTAAAAGAGAATTGCAGTGTACACATGGCTTTATATCTGTTGTATCTGACAAAAAGAATGCATGTGTGTATTTGTGGTTTTTGTGCGAACACACAGTTTGATGGATCCGGCCCCGGGCCCTTTGCTGCATGTGGGCCCCTCTTCCTACTATAATCAAATAAAACATAAATGCCAATAATCAGCACCGTCCTCTGTTCTGTTTTCCAGCTCAGAGAGGAGCTGATCCGGCGAGGGGTGCCGGCCGACTTCATTCTGCGCCTCGTCAAGGTCGAGTAGAGGGTGTGCAGGAACCCCTGGGCGCTCCCATGGCATTTGGAAAAGAGAGCTTGATGATTTGCAACGAGGTCAGGATGCAACCTCAGCTGCTTTCACGTCCCTGTTGTTTGATGCATTTTGTTCATATTCACCAAATTAATTAAACGAATGTGAAGGCCGTGGAGTAGAAGTGCTGCTCAGGTCTGATAGGAAGTGATTTTTGAAGGTGCAGGCATATTCTGATGCTACAGAAACTTTGGATCCTTCACTCACTAGTAAAAAAAAAAAAAAAAAAAAAAGAATAACAAAATATTACTAGTTACTTTCATGATATACAAACATTTAAAGTGTCCTGTAAACGGTGTAATTAGTATTTTTGTACATTTTTTCCAATTAAGGACAGAGTGCCTCTGTGTTTTTGGGCCACTCGTTTTAAAAATTTACACCACAAAGTGAAGGATCCACTGTTTTTTTTTTTTTTTTTTTTTTTTTTCTGATGCTAATTCCTTAAGCTTTACCCGTCTAACCCAATAACCCTAACTGTATAAGATTATCTTAAAACTGAAACCAGTTATGTTTATTTTTCAGTGCAGTTTTTCTATTTTATGTCACATCTTGTTGATTTTTTTTTGCATGCAAGTTGTGCATCTACGAGCAAATAAAACCCATGATATTGTGAATTGCTTGTTTTATTGAGGTAACTGGTAATCTGTAACTAATCAGATCAAAAATATTATTTGGTAATTATTGTTTCTATGTATTTCAATGAGGATTGCTATTGTTTATTTTTATTGTTTTTTTGGTCCTGCTGCCTGTTGTTTTATGTTTACTGTGAAATATGTTGTCCTTTGTGTCTTTTTGTATCACTTCAATTGCAAAGAAGAATTTCTCCTTGGGGAAAATAAAGTTGAATTTAACTTAATTTGTGTGTTCGGAAGCCATTTGGGTAGAGAAAAAAAAAGAGAAAAAAGACCAAGTGAAGTTTATGACATCTGTTTTACTTCCAGTTGACGAAGCCAGAGCAGCATTTCAATAGGAATAATACACAGGTCACGGTTTCAAGAGAGTAACAATAGATAAACATCAGTCAGTTGTAAACTTGTTCATCATGAAGCCACATGATAATAAACTCTTTGTTGGTTTGTTCGCAGGGCGTGAAACTAACTTCACAAGTCATCCAGCCAAAAAAAAAAAAAAAAAAAAGCAAACAAACAAAATAACAACAAAAGAAAAAAAAATAAACAGTTGGGCCAACCGTTAGAATCTGTTTGCAGCCGCAGCACAGTGTGTGTGAAACAGAAAGACCTCTCCTGTTAAAACCACCTTCACCATGAAAAGGAGATACGGATTTAAGATTTTCGGATGACGGAAATGGAATGTGTACGAGGCTGGAACTCAGGAATGTATCGGGAATATCGTCTTAAAGGGAAAATAGTTTTTTTTTGCTTACTGACCACTAGCACAAAATAACAGCGTTCAGGGTTGTTGTGTTCTTTTGGGACTACTTGCTCTTTTTTCTTTCTTTTTGTTCTGTGGACAATCACAGTAGAGACGGACGAGACGGACTGAGGTAAACCGGAGCGCCAACGTTCCTTCGGCTCTGTGTTCCCTCAAATCTGTGTCCCACCGGCCTTAGATACTGCGTTCACGACCATATCGTTGAAAATCGTGAGAACGTGATTCCTCCTTGCTGCTTCCGCCTGATTTCTCTCACTTTGCCATGGAAGATTTTGACAAGCCTGGAGTTCATCGTGGAAGCATCGTCAGTAATAATACTTGTGATAGGCCCTTAGTCAGTCGATCTAATCTTCTCTACATGTTTATTCACATTTATTCAGCTCGTTCATCGGCAGGCGAGTGTTTAGCATTTTGCATTTGCTGCTGGCCTGTGAATCGTTAGCTGTAAGTTCTCAGTGATTTGAAGGGAAGCGTGAAAACTCTCAAGTCATCAGGGCGAGTTTTCAAAGTTGGACTCCTGATCTCTCCGATATGGCATGAACGCAGCATACGTTCCCTGACTTCTAAGTTCCCTCAGCTCTATGTTTCCTTGAATCTATGTCCCTTCAGCTCCATGTTTCCTTGAATCTACGTTCCCTCGGCTCCATGTTCCCTTAGCTCTATGTTCTTTAAGCCCTATGTTCCCTCAATGCTATGTTCCCTCAGTCCGATGTTCCCTCAGCGCCATGTTCCCATGTTCTCATTCTAAGTGGTCTAAGCTCTTGAACAAAACATTGTACACGTAAAACACTGTAAAATGAGTTCCAAAAAACGAACAAACATATTTTTTGCTAACTTTAATGAGTTAGTTCAAATCTTGTTGCAACCACTTACAAACTCTACCAGCCTAATTCTGACACCCTGACTGAACACAGGGCTGGGGGAGTACAGGGCGTACTTTACATGAGGATTAATTTCTTGGCGACGGAGGGAACATTGGGCCAACCCTGTCCGAACGTCTTTTGAAGGAGGATGTGTTGCAATTCTTACTCTTCGCCCATAGAGGGTGATCGAGGTCATACATTAATGCACCTTTTAATATTTGCACAGTGACTGTGGTTATCAAAATAAAGGAGAAAACGTCTAATCGTCAAAGTGGCAGGTAGATTTGACACATGAGCCCACCACGTGTGAGATGTTGTTGCGTTTGGCTGGTGGCTCGTGTTAATTTCAAGCCCTCCTTATTTGTACACACATTCCTTCCCGCTGTCAAGTAAAACAGCAAACCGGTGCGCTTGGTTCGTTTCACAGAGATGTGGCCGGAAGTCAAAAGTTAGGGCGCTTCAAACAGAGGGAATAAAGTGGTGATGAGGCAACTCCGCCAAGGTGGGTGAATCGAAACAAGCGCACGCTGTTAATTAACATTGATACAAAAAAAACAAAACAACTGCATTTTTCAACAGAATCAAACAGGCAAGCCAGTACCCTGATAGTTAACACACACCTGGACAAAAACACATGTACAGCTTGAAAGGTTTTTAGATATCTGCAAAAAGCCAAGGTGCACTTGCTTTTCATTTTGTGATTTTAAAGGGGATTCAGTTCTCCCCTAGACTGGAACCAGGGATACCCAACATTACCAAACTTGTAAGTTTTACAGAAGTAAAATTCAAGGTGAGGCAATTTAAGACTAAATCTTACACATCTTGTGATGTGTTTTCTTTTTGCAAATTTTCACAAAAACATTTCAAACCTTGTATTGTTTTACCCAGATCCTGGTAGAAAAAGAAAAAGTTCTGAGTTTCAGTAACTCTCACTTCATGAGAATTGCACACTTCATTGATATAAAATACATACCTCCCTATGTACAGCTAACACAAACCAAACCTGGGCGAGTACGCGCTCAATATTGCAAGTTTAACAGCCGGTCACATCGTGTTTGGTTGGAGACCAGTGATGTGCCACCATGTTGGAGGAGTCACAACAAAATGAGAAGACTGTACCATCACCGCCTGTTCTTCCCCTCACCCCCCCGTCCCTTTAGTGGTAAAACTGAAACTCCCAGACACCTCACAGAAATAAGGCATATTCTTTGTGTGGTCAGAGAGGAAGCGTGCACTCCCATTCACCTCCTTGTGAAGTGAGGCCGTAGTGATGGTGTGCAGAAAGCTTGTTGGCCAAGTAGAGTTTTATTAACTTCACCCGGTATTAAGCTGACAATAGCCAATCAGATTTCAAGGCTTTCTTGGTTCCAGACTGATTCTAGTTTTGCCTGGCACTTATAAAAATGGATGAAAAGTTGATGATAGGCGTACAAAAACTTCGAGAACAGAGTCTGAGATACACAGCTCTAGCTCTGAAGCTATTTGATTCGGGGAAACACTCTCCATTTACTTTGAATTGCATGAAGGCGCCTCCTTGGCTTCTGATGGTCGTCACGTTAAAAGTTCCCGTCAGTTTGCAGAGGACACCGAGCATGTTGGGGTTAAATATGTCAATGTTTGGTTTGAATCGCAGGTGTGAATAGTGGAAAAAACATGGCTGAAGCTGTTTTTCACCATTTTGAACTTTTGACTTGGCGACCATCGGAAACCAAGGAGACACCTTAAAGCAATACAAAGTCAATGGAGAGTGAATATGAATTGTTCTGGAAAGCCAATACCAAAGCAATGCCAAATGCATGTTTTTGTGTAGATACATGACTTATTGCTATTAGTCGTCACTTTGCAGCCACACGGCTCTAACATCGACCCGGCTGCTCGCAGTGTGAACGCACTGAAGACGTGAAACTGCAGTCCCTAGTTTTGTTGTCAGCCCTCCAATGACGCTGTATTTCCCTTGTTACCACAAGCAATTTTCCAAGTGTTTGTCTTTTCAGAGACCTAAGATACAGTTAGCATAATCTGCTGTTGTTGTTTGAACATGGTTTAAAATAGAAGCTAATACTGACTTATTTTTGATGATTGCATTTTCAAATCCTGGTCGACACACACACTTAATCTGAAGTATGTCACTTCTATTTCCCATAAAGCACATGAAAAATCATCAGTGTGGTACAAAACGATAATTTCATTTGTTTCTTCCTCAGTTTCACTTCACTTTCCTTAAACAAGTGGCAATATCTTGGGGAAAAAAGGGAAGTTACTCCACTTGTTTCAAAATGATGTCACACCGTTCAGGAAAAGGTCCCGACAAAAAGGGAAATTACAGTGGAAACAAGTGAGATCATCTTGGAACAGTTTTTTTTTTTTTAAATGACATTATAAGACTAATATAAATACCTTATTAAAATTGATGTTTTTGCTATTTAAACCACTGTTACACTTCTCATGATTTTCCCTTATATATCTGAAACTCCCTCCATTCATATTAGCCCAGGCTGGACACAGATAGTTAGATTAACTATATACACATACATAAAAACACGCCACGGGGTGAAGTTGCCTTTGCTTTCCGCCGAGGAAGGACCCGGTTTGCTGCAACCTCTCAATTAAAAGATGCCACCCATGAAAAAGATTTAATTTCACAGTTTTTTTTTTTCTGAGGCATCCAGCTGACGCTCTTCTCCTGAGCAACTGAGGCCGGTTACAGTCACACTCAACACCGAAAACGTCGCTGTGTTGAGGACTGTTCCCCGACATTTTGTATTGTGATGCATTTCAGGTAAAGGCTGCAAATATAAATACTTCTAAACAAACTACAAAGAAAGTAAATACAAACCTACATGGTATTCAACTTGTAGGTAGCTGCCAGTGCTTCCTGACTGAACCCAGTCACTAAGGACCTCAGTGTGACAGCCGAATCACTGGATCCAGTGGTTTGGGGAGGGGAATTCGCAGATACACAGAGTATGGTACACTGGTTCCTGTCTTAACTAAACAGTGGGAACACGATGGAGGGTGTCAAATTTTGAGGCTGACATTTGAACATATTGGTAATGCTTCTTCACCAAACTTCAATATCTAGGCAAAAGGGGACTAAAATTGCCATCATCTACTCTACAGATCTAATAGCAGACATTCCTCTACCACAGTCACAAACACACACACCCTCCACTGTTATCATCTGCTGCCCTCTTTAGCATAAATGATTCATAACCTCGATCTAGACTCGAGGAAGCCGGTCACCACTATGAATGCCATATAAGCAGAGAACTGGCATGTGCCACGAAGGCGTGTCAGTGTATGTCTGCATTGTGTTAACTGTGAACAGGGCCTAACATTAAGTGTAGCAGGAAGGGCTGAAGGACACTTCATCGGGGCACACGGCTGCTGGACTGAACCTGTGAGCTTTGGCTGGCCGTCGTGGGTCTCTTTAAAATCTCTTTTTAAATCTCAAAATGCTATACTTGCTTCTATTCCCCCCAAAAACAACTATTTTTTGAGCTAAGGACTAAAGAATTCTCAACTAGTAAAAAATCATAATTTGCTTTACTAGAATGCCCGCAACTATTCATAAACACAGGAGTAAATTTTGTAAAATGCGAGCTATCTCATACATGAATTAGTGTGTGTGCATTGGCAAGTCCATCTCAAGTGAGGCAAAAGTGAGGTAGTGACACCACTATGGGTACCCAGGATGACCAATATTGTCGTCGGTTGACTGTAAGGTGAACCCGCACTGGGAACGGGTGTGTCCGAAAGCTATAAATGTTTCGCTGAGGTTAATCTCACGTAGCGACGCCGGCGTCTGAAACAGAGGTCTGGAGAAATTTTCCCTGTTAAATGTGGGATAATGAGAAGTAAAAAAAAACAGGTTGCCATCGCTAGCTTGGGTTCTACTTTGCTGACAAGTCGACAAAGTGTAGCAACGGCTTTGATGTTTGTTAAGTTTTGTTTCCTTGTTGTTCTTTGTAAAGTTTTTTTTCCCTAGCTGGCTAAGTGCAACAACGTCCGTCTTGATCTTTGTAAAGTTTTTTCTCCAAGTCATAGTGTGGCAATATTTTTACTATTCTTTGTAAAGTTTTATTTCTCAAGCTGGCTAAGTGTAGCAACATCCCTGTTCTTTGCAAAGTTTTGTTTCCCTGGCTAGCTAACTGCAACAACGCTGTTTGTTGTTCTTTGTAAAGTTTTTCCCCAAGTCGTAGAATAGCAACATTTTTACTGTTTGTCGTAAAGTTTTGTTTCCCTAGCTAGCTAAGAGCAACGTCCTTGTTGTTCTTTGTAAAGTTTTTTCTCTAAGTCATAGCGTGGCAATATTTGTACTGTTCTTTGTAAAGTTATATTTCTCAAGCTAGCTTAACCCTTTCGATCTGAATGTGTTGTCGCCGACACAACTGTGCATGTCATATTGTAAGTAGCGTAACTTCCGTAAAGTTTGAGCTACTGAACAAATTCCTAGCCAAGGCCATTTCTCTGCCCCTGTCAGTGACGGCCAGGGACACGACAGGTCACAGAGAGAGGTCCCTGTTCTTTGTAAAGTTTTGTTTCCCTAGCTAGCTAATTGCAACAATGCTATTTGTGGTTCTTTAAAAAGTTTTTCCCCAAGTCGTAAAATAGCGTCATTTTTACTGTTCATCATTTTGTTTCCTTAGCTAGTTAAGAACGACAACGTCCTTGTTGTTGTTTAACTTTTTTTTCCAAGTCGTAGTGTTGCAGTATTTTTACTGTTCTTCTTGAAGTTTTGTCTCCCAAGCTAGTTCAGTGAAACAACATCCTTGCCCTTTGTTTTCTAGCTAGCCAAGTGTAGCAATGCCCTTAGTCTTTGTTTTGTTTCCCAAGCTAGCGAAGGGTAGCAACATCTGTTTTCTTTGTAAAGTTTTGTTTCTCGAGCTAGAAAGTGCAGCAACGTCCTTGATGTTGTTTGTAAAGTTGTTTTCCCCCTAGTCGTAGGGTAGCAATATTTTTATTGTTCTTCATAGTTTTTTATTTTCTAGCTAGCCAAGTGTCGCAATGCCCTTGTTCATTGTTTTGTTTCCCTAGCAAGCAAAGTGTAGCAAAACATCCCTATTTTTGTAAAGTTTTGTTTCTCTAGCTAGCGAAGTACAGCAACGTCCGTGATCTTTGTAAAGTTTTGTTTCCTAGCTTCACCCTTGGAAATATTAACTGGTTTTACGATCACAGCCCACGATGTCGCTGCTGCTGTCTGACCTACTGACCATGTGCTTAAATTTCTCCAAACGTCTGTCATCTGAGCCGGACGTGTGGCTGCAAAGATTACACGACAGTCATTTAACTCTTGGCGAGGAAGCAGCAAATCTGAGGCCGTGTTGGTGCTGAAAGGCAACTTCACCCCTTCACATAAAAATACACAGTCATTGGTAGAGTTAACTCCACGGAATAGTTAGAAACAATAAATAAGTTAAGAACCGTCCCTTCACTGAGATATTGTAGAATACTGAGGTGTGTGTGTGTGTACGTGTGTGTGTGTGTGTGTGTGTATATGTGTGGTGGATGGGGGGGGTGACTTGTGAGGGAATAAAGGAGGTTTTCGTCACGGTATTTAGCACAAAATATTATTTTCATCTCTAGCTAAAAATAGAATTCGAGGAAAGTGTTGCAGTAAACAAGATTTAAGTGCCTGTCCAACACCTACCTTGTTAAATCA
This sequence comes from Myripristis murdjan, assembly GCF_902150065.1. Taxonomy (NCBI): domain Eukaryota; kingdom Metazoa; phylum Chordata; class Actinopteri; order Holocentriformes; family Holocentridae; genus Myripristis; species Myripristis murdjan. The sequence goes on from NC_043997.1 coordinate 9,016,605, forward strand.
GACCAAGTCACTCCCTGTTTGTGTGTGTGTGTGTGTGTGTACGTGTGTGTGTGTGTGTGTGTGTGTGTATCTGGTGGGTTACATGTATGTGTAACACAGTTTAGTTACTCGCACAACAAACTGCACTTCTTTGTATCTTGAAATAAATACAGGAACAAGAGGAAAAACAGAAAAACAAAACAATAATCTCTTGATAAGACATTCTCTGTCTCCTGTTGGATGATGAACCCAATTCCCAAAGGCATGAAATTTAAGTCCCAATCTAAACTTGTTTTTTTTTTTTTTTCTTTCTTTTTTTCATTACATCAGTTATGGGTATCAATGCACAGGGAGAATGGTAACTAGGTAAAAATATACTTTCTTCTTCGGCTCATAATACAATTAAATAATAGTTCATAAACTGTATGAATGTAAAAAACTTCATGATACTTGATTTTGAATAGTAAATAGTGTTGGTGATTGGTATCATAAACTCTGCTGACCTTTTTCTTTTTGGCTCCGTTTTGTTCTTCAGATTCAGGGCTGGGATTTTAACAAAATCAAAAACAGGAACCACGTAAAGTCCAACTCAGTAAACTGGACAGAGTCGCCCAGCAAATAAATTAAATAAACATTAGAGGCATCTTGTGCAAATAAAATATTCAGTAACATCTAGGAATTTCAGGGGCTTTTCGGCTGAGGGGTTTGTGGTGTCAAAAGTAACGAAACGGGAAGTCAACTCCTGGCCAGATCCCGTCACCACTTTGAGAGTGCAAAAAAAATAAATAAATAAAAAACAACTTTGACCTATTTCTTTTAGGCTCCTTTTTGTTTTTCTCACGGTGGGGAATTAACGTGAGGAAAAAAAGGAACCGTGTAAAGCTCCACTTGGTTTTCTAAACTTCAATTCAGTAACATTTAGGAAATTTAGGGGGGTTTTGATTGACCGACTCCTGGCCATATCACGCAACTTCCTTTAGATATTTAGGCAGCAGCAGATATACTCTAGACTCTTTGGGGCATACCAAGCACCAGGGTTAGACTGGCATACAGGGCTGATACTGGCCTTTTAAGAAAAGTAAAGAAACCGGCCCATCAGCAACGTAAATAAGATAGATATAATGTAGCTTGTTAAATTCAATATTTACAGTATATAATAATATTTACTTGTAATAAAACTGTTATTATTGTTATCTTGGGATTTCAGCGCTCAAGAGTTTCAGCTTCAATGCCATTTTAGAGGCTTTCCCCCCCATTTACGAAAATAAAGTACTGATTTCTTGTTAATAATCGAGAAAGATACTGGATTTCGGCGAGATTAGTGTGTTAAGAAAAAACGAACTAAAACAAGACAATGACAACAACAACAACAAAAAAAAACCTCACATATTGGTCGAACTCTCATATTGACCCTCGAAGCAGCTCTTTTGAGGCGTAATAATAAAATTATTTGAGACCAAACGAAGGAAAACCAGCCCTGTTTGTGTGACAAGAAAGCCAGGAGATAGAGTTTCATAAGCCTGGGATTTGGGGATGAGAGACTGGGTCGCTGTTTTAGGTCCTAAGGTGAAACAAGTCACACACACACACACACACACACACACACTATTATGCATCCATCCATCCATCCATTCATTCGTTCCTCTTGCCATTTCTGCCTCTTCATGTCTAAGATCAAAAGTTGGACACAGTCAGGCAGAAACTTGTTTTCTCTCTCTTTCTCACACACAAACAAATGTCTTGCCATCTCCTTCTGGTCCTCCCCTTCTCTCTCTTTCTCTCTCCCTCTCTCTCTCTCTCTCTTTCAGGTCAAAGGTCAGACGTCGTAGTCCGGCAGGGCAGAGTAGCTGATTCCGCCGACAGAGGGAGGGCTGGAGTGCAGCGGAAGAAGCCAACAAAACACCGAACCTGGGGAGAAAGCAAACAGCATTTTTATATTTCACCATTAGGCCTCAGAGAGGTGAAGTATTCCTTTAACCGTTAAAGGAAAAAGCAAAAACCCTCTGGCATCGACTCCCATGCTCAGCACTCAAACGCAAACTCACGTGTTGTCGCTCAAATCTTAACCACTTCTGCAAAATCCTGCAAAAGTGTGTGTGCACAAGCGCGTCCATCCCAGCTCGACGCGACCACACATGTTGTAAAATGTTGTAAATCACGGCCAAGAGTTTTTGGAATACAAGTTTACCATGTAGGCTTGCAAGTAAAACTTGCTGAGGCGCTTTTTTACATGGGGTTAGCATCACCTGAGGAACACTACTAATTCGTAATAATTGCTGAGGTCGTCTGTGATCTTAATCCTGTGAGAATCGGCCATGCCTGTAATTTGTACGGTAAAAATTCCAGTGCAAATTACCAACCGCATTTCAGAAAACACTGCGTTCATCCGATAATATTAGTCAGGTGCAAATCGGCATCTCAGTCAATCAATCGGCATCTATTAATCCGGGTGATACTGTTAGTAAATTCAAGTAAAATTACAGACTTTGCTTATCCTGTGAGAATTGTACACAAACATGGTGGCTAATTTCTAAATAGCAAGAGGCAGTGAAGGCAGCACATGGTGAGTACCTGATACAAAAAATGATGCATAATGGGTGAACTATTCCTTTAAAGGCGACACTACAGCAATCAGTCCACTGTGTGTTTATAATGTCAAACGGAAGACACACACACACACACACACACACACACATGCCCCACCTCTTCCGAAGACCTCCCGCAGCAGGGCGAGCTTTGGCTTGCGGGTGTGTGTGGGGTGGTGGGGGAGCTGGGAGACGGAGGAAGAGGTGGAGGAGGAGGAAGAGGAGGTGGAGGATGTTCTGTCCTTCATCATCAGCCTGTTCCTCATCTGCTCTATGGGAGTCTCGTCTGTTATTATGGAGACCAGCTGGAGGGAGAGAGGGAGAGAGAGAGAGAGAGAGAGAGAGAGAGAGAGAGATTCCATCTTTTAAAGGGACATTCCTTTTTTTTTTTTGTTAAATGATATTCCAGCGGTTATTTTGTTTTTTTAGTTTAATTACATTTCCCACAGTGCCTTTCAAAAGAAGAAGTGTGTGAACTTGTTGCATTTTAAAAACAAGTTTTAAGTTAATAAAGTCGACTTTATGTGATCTTGTTGCAGCATTTCCGTGGTGGATAAATCAGTTTCTGTGCCTTTTCTATGATGGATTTCTCCCTGTGCGATTGTTGAGTGGACATCTGACGTGACACGTTGAAAATTGATCATTATGACTTGTATTTGCTGTATTTGACAGTTCAAGACATTTTAAAATGAAAAAAAAAAAAAAATGATAATACAGTGGTCCCTCGTTTATCGCGAGAGTTACGTTCTAAAAATAACCCGCAAAAGGCGAAATCCGCGAAGTAGTCAGCTTTATTTTTTACAATTATTCTAGATGTTTTAAGGCTGTAAAACCCCTCACTACACACTTTATACACTTTTCTCAGACAGGCATTAACATTTTCACTGTGGCATTCTGTATTTTAGTCAATTCAACAGGCAACTATAGCGCATGTTTATTTTGTTACTTTATTCCTCATTTAAGGGTTGAGAGTGAGTCGAGGTGATTGCTTACAGGAAAGGAGACGGTGAGAGCGTGTGTGTGTGTGTGTGTGTGTGTGTACCTGGTCGTAGAAGATGACCATGACAAACACGCCGAATAACACCGACTCCACCAGGAGAATGATGTAGTGAGCACTGAGAGAGAGAGAGAGAGAGAGAGAGACAAAGAGAGAGAGAGTTCACAAAAGTTCACAAAAACATAATTCAAGATATAATAAGTACATACATATAAAGTATAAATCTAATTTGCATAAAATGCTACCCACCCAGCTCCAATATGCCTGGTCAGCTGTCTACGTCACTAACGGACGACCTTGTTTTACCACAAAATTATCAAGTTGTTTTACTTTTCGATACAAAATGCCAATTAAATTTGACTAAATCCAGTCTGTTTGTACAGCTGAGCATCGTTTTCAGCTGTGGGTCGCAGGCAGGATGTTTTTTTTTGTGGATGTTTGGTGTCTTGCTGGCTGCATGTGTATCTGGTCTGTGCAAAAAAGACTGTTCTCAACATTTTCCACACAGAGAGTAGGCTGAGCTCTCTCTCTCTCTCTCTCTCTCTCCCTGCAGTTCTTTATGCGGTGCAGCACTCACACGATCAGGTGTTTGCTGGGCGTCTCCTCTCCTTCTTTCTCTGCATCGCCCTCCCTCTCGCTCCTGATGCGCCACACCCAGGCCGACACCACCAGCACCATGGAGTACAGACTGGCCATGCCTGCACACGAAGCAAACACTTACAGTCATTAGAGAAGTGGAGAAAAAACGTGCTTTTTTTTAATCTATCTTTTCATTTTTCTTCCAGTTGATCCTTTCCAGTTGATAAAGCAGTTTCAAATGCATTCACTTAGCAAAGCTGCACCATAGCAAAAAGGAAAGTACCACTGCTGAAGATTTTATAATAACATCGGCTCTTATTACAATCTAAAACTAAGATCAGGGTAGCTGAAAAGTTTAGATAGATAGATAGATAGATACTTTATTCATCCCGCAGGAAATTCACATTTTTTCAGCAGTATCCACAGATTACAGATTAAGTAAATAAAAAATAAAAATAAAGAATAAGATCTAAGTACAACAGAATAAGATCTGAGTACAACAGAATAACCTAAGTACAACCCAGTGTGCAAAAAGCAATGTGCAACAAAAAAAAAAACAGAAAAAAACAGAAAAAAACGTGTGCATGGGTGTATAAGATGTGCATAGAGGTAGGTCAATGTGCAAATTTAGAAGAAATATACAGTATACACATGATAAATAGCAGTAAGCAATATAAACACTATAAACAAGGATTATAAAAAAAATAGAAATATGAACAATTTCAACAGAAGTATTAACAGTTAAACAGAAGTAATAACAGTTAAACAGCAGTGGAAAATAACCTAACCTGAGGAACACACGCTCCGACCGAGGTTCAGAGTTAGTGTGAAACCATGAGACCAAGACCGTCGACAGAACCTGACGCCCGGTACTGGGAATTCAGGAACTGTCAGACTTGATCCAGCCTCATGGAATCACCCCTTCCCCTCCAGTTTAAAAGTAATGATATTTAATCTAAAACATCTTTAGCTCTATAGTTTCAACTTGAAACTTAACTTGGACCCAAACAGCCAGAGAGAGAAGATTATGGGACAAAACTAAAAGTATAGCACTTAATTAAAGAATGTGAAAAAAGACAAATCCTCATGGGGAGTTAGTTTCCTTAGTCTGACGAGCAGCAAAAAAAAACACCCAAAGTGTTGTTTTATAACGACATGGACGGCAAACAGCCAAAAAATCTTAGCATCTTAGTGACAAAATCAGAAAATATGGGATATTTTTACTTCATTAATTCCTAAAACAAATCATTAATTACTGAAAATGACAATTGATCACTGTTCTGTCGATTGACTCAGTGCTTACTTCATAAATTGTTTCAGCACTAATTATTTTATGAATAATAGTCACTGTAAAGCACATGCAGCAACACTAATCATAACAACAGCAGTAATACTAACGTTTGCAGTGGTAACAGGAGTAACAGTACTAACAGTAACAGTAGTAACAGTAATCTAACAGCAGTGAAGTAGAGAGCGGTGCTAATAGAAAACGTAGTGGTAACAACAGGAGTATTGATGGTAACACTGGTAACAGCATCGATGTTTGAGGTGCAGCAGCAGCCAGAAAAATGATAATTCACAGCCGACGGTGGGTCTGTGCCTGCAGGGGTGACAGTGCTGGACATGAACTCACCAGTATAGAAGAGAAACTGGATGAAGTACTTCTGATTTAGCTCCCCAACACAGTTGTTGATCCTAAACACACACACACACACATAAACATAAGGCAAGTTACACGGGTGATGCTGGCTGTTTAGTGGTTTGATGCAGAGATGAAGAATACAGGAGAAAATGAGTGAGAAAGGGAAGAGAGGAGAGAGTTTGAAAAAAAAAATCAAATAAAAGATAAAAGAAAGGAATACGGCTGGACTAAATTAACAGATTTCCAATTTGAATCGATCATCATAACGATCCAATATTGATCCATTTAAAGGCAGAATGTGTAGGATTTTCCTAAAAAACAATGTATAGGCTCATAAAAAAAAAAAAATCCCTCTTCATCATCACTTATGAGCCACGAGCAGTGTGTGTTAGTGTGTGTGTCTGCAGAGACTCTGCCCTGCCTGGGTGTGTAGCTCCCAGCCAATCACAGCGCAGCACGGTGCCAGATTGACGGCACAACATCCAACAGGAAGCTGTGAAAGTTGTGGATTGTGGATTGCGGAAAAAAAGGAAATCTAGCGAGGTGAAACGCCAATCAGTCAAAACTCATGGAGAGGAGGAGGATGAAGAGCGACACCGAGTCAGCCGGTTTTCTTTCGGACAAGGAGGTGGGTTTCATTCCATCGCCATCCTAGGAAACAAAACCTCGCTGGAGACTTTTAGCTTAGCCAGGGGGGAGGGGCGAATAAATCCTCCTCATCCTGCCTTTAAACTCTGAAACGAGTTTTTAATATTACCTGGACCCTCACCCCCGATCTAACCCAAACTACACAGAACAGAAAATCAAACTGAATCAGTGATGATACCAAACCCTAAAGGAGAGGAAGAGAAGGGGTGATGGAGTGAAGGAAGAGAGAGGAGAGAAGAGTGGGGTGAAAAACAGATGGAGGATGGCGGTTTAAAGAGCGGAGAAGTTGGTTTGTGAGGAGCGGAGGAGGCGAGGCGGCTGACCAGGGGCAGTGGTGGTCCATGCGGCGGATGCACCTCTGGCAGACCCTGCAGTGGTGCGCTCTGGGAGGCCGGTAGGTCTCACAGCGGCTGCACACCGTCCAGCCCTCACAGCCCTGAGGAGAGCAACGAGAAGCTTCAGTGTGACGACGGGACACGGAAATTTAATCTCAGATTTCCCAATGTCTGACTGGTTAATTTCCAACGTTTCGATAACGTTTCATTCAGGAAGAAGAAAAGAAAAACTGCTTTTTCCTCAACGGGGAAAAGCAGAACTACATGCAGCAGCGTTTGTTCAACTAGTAAATAATCACTCTTGTATTTATCAAATTCACACTAAATACACACTCGTACATTGTCTTTATTTTTTCTGAATAAACACACTTGTATTGATTCAATTCTTACTAAATAAACACTCAAAATCATTAAATTCTTACTAAATAAACACTCAAAATCATTAAATTCTTACTAAATAAACACTCAAATTCATTAAATCCTTACTAAATAAACTCTTCCATTGCCTATTTTTGCTAAATAAATGATTACGTATTCATGAAATTCTTACTAAATAAACACTCACACTGACTATTTTTGCTAAATAAACGCATATGTATTTCTTAAATTCTTGCTAAATATACAGTTATATTCAGTAGTCGAGTTGTAAAAAAAAATTCAGGGGGGATGGTGAATTTTTTTCACTTGATGAAAAGGGAGGATGGCAGTTTTACAGGGTGGATGATTTTAACCGTTTTTATTTCAGGGGTGATGCCATCCCCCCTCAACTTGAATACTGATTATATTTATACAATTCTTACTAAATAAAGCCACTTATATTAGCTAAATCTTTACTAAATAGGAATTCTTATATTTATTTATTTTTATTTGTTTATTTATAAATCTTTTCACAAGTGGAAGTTTGTTTGGAGCGAGTTGAAGTGGACGCAGCGTTTACTGTCATGTGGCGGTGTTCGCATTTTCTTCATGTATTTGATATTTTGGTTTTGCAATTTAGCCACGTGCCAAAAACTGGGATGGCACGATTACAGTAAAAATTAAATTTAAAAAAAGTAAAAACATTGCGCACTATGATCGTCCTTAATGAGCAAAAGAATGCAATTATGGATTCATGAACATTGATATCCTGCTGCTGAGATTAATTTCTGGCCTGTAGATGGAAGATAAATTGTTAATAAATAAAAAGCGCGAAAACATTGGTATTCAAACAGAACCGATATTCAGCAACGGCATCTCAGTTTTTTTTGTTTTTTTTTTTTATTTCTGTCTGCTGAAGAATCTAAAATACTGAATCTGTGTGTGTGTGTGTGTGTGTGTGTATGTGTGTGAGTGTGTGTGTTCAGTTTATAATCGGCTGCAGGCTGCTGTGTCTGTCCGTCCGCTGCCTCGTCACCGTCAGACACGAGTCCGATCGGTGGCGTCCTGAACTCGACAGCGCTATTTCTGACAGCACCTGAAGGCAGCGCGGCCCCGCAGACAGGACATTGGCGACTCTGACAGACGAGGACGGGTCCGGCCTCTCCGGTTCACTGGACGGTTCAGCAGCAAACCACGCCAGCAATACACTCTCGCAATATGACGTTATAATATCATTTTAAAAATAAACTGTTTTGAATCGGCCCTGATTGTATGAAAGCACTCAGATAGGAGCTGCTGCACAGCTGTGTTTGTGTATTTACACAGATTTCCATCACCGCTACAGACTGTTGTATCAATATCAACATATTTTCTGGGTTTATTTTCTAAGTTAAACGTTTTAGAGCCTTCCAGGGAACCAAAGTCAGCGCCAACCCTAATGGTTTTTTTTAATTAAGTTCTTTAGGTTTTATATTTTTGGTTTCATATTCTGGGTTTTATTTGTGTCCTCTTCACAAAAGGAAGCACCAAAACACATCCCCTGTCTGTCTCCCGTTAGCTCCTCTCTGAAATATTACACACACACACCGACGTCCTATTTATTCCTCTGCATGATTTCAGATCTCATGAGAGACTGTGTTTACATCAACGCACAACGCGACAAGGCGTCTGTTTGACACAAACAAGACACAACATCCCAGTTTGTACGCAGCAGGGAGGTTTCCACACAAAGCCGCTGCGTCGTTTAAATAATTCAAATCAGCAAACGGTGGCGAAGAAATTAGTCGACTCTAGATGGTTGTTGTTTTCTCTGATGTGTCAACAGTCCAACAAGCCAAAGTTGGACTATGAAACCTGCTGGTGACAGTTGTTGGTTTTTGGCTGGAGGACACTGTCACCTACTGGGAAAAAAAACAAACGATCATTTTGCTACTCGCCTTAAAAGGAGGCCACTTCTACAACCTGTCGCTTTGTTTACTTTAAATGAGATCTGAATGTGTGAAATTTCATATTTTCCTGTGAGAAAATGACTGATTTGTCTGTGTCCACTTTATCAGCTCCACCTGTACAGTCTAATGCAGTTCAGTGCAGCAGCTCTGCCATGAATTTTACCTTTTAATAAAGTTTATAATGTTCAGTTTTTGTTGGAGAAATGTGTCAATTTAATTCTGTCTTTATTATTGAGGTTGTAGTTTGCAGAGGTCTTCTACTGGACAACATTATATTGAAAGGTGTTTCAGATTTTTTGTCCTCCCTATTTGTATACAATGAGTGGGGACAGAATATTGGAAACACCTCTCAATAAAATGTAGCCCAGTCCAACAGCAGCACTAACTATGAGCTCAATGCCAAACATAGAAGTGAATGAACACCTCTGTTCCCGTGACAACAAGAAAACCTGAGCATTATAGGCAGCAGGAAAGGAAACTTTATGGCACAACAGTTGGATTGGATTGGATTAGATTGTGCAGGTGGAGCTGATAAAGTGGCCACTGAGTGTATTTATGTATACAAATAAGTCAAATCCGACAATGGCAGGTGAAAATGCGAAAAGAAAAAAAAATGAAGTGGGGGTTTAACAACATTTTCAAAAATATTGTTAGAATAAAATGTGAACAAAATTGTCGACGCATAAAAAAAACAAACAATAAAGCACGTGCACTTTGACTTCACACGTGGCTCTTCTGTGGCGGTTACAGGTGCATTAACGCAAAACTGACATGGACTGAATTTGACTGATGACCTTTCAGACTCAACTGGGAAAAAAACAAACAAAACATGGAATAAGCAAGCACCGGTGATCAATGTATGTGCTTGTTCCACTTTCTTTTTTTTTTAATTGAGTCCTCACTTACAGCTGTAGGTCAACCGCCTGCAGTTTTACATACGAATAAGAAAAAAAGAAAGAAAAAAATAAGAAAAAAAATGACAAGGCACTTTGGAGGTCAGACATGGTTTAAACTTCCTCTTTTTTTTAACATCACAAGGGCTGATCATCTGCAGAAACGCTAAACACACACACACACACACACACACACACACACACACACACACACACACACACATAAACCACGTGTAAAACCTTGTCTCGTCACCGTGCCCACAACGAAAACACAGACTGAGCAGCTCGAGCGGTGAAAACACCTCGGCAGGCGCAGACACGGCGAAGCACAGACATAAATACAGTTCACACAGGCCGTAAACACAGAGTTCACACAAACACAGCTTCTCTCTGCACCGTGTTATTAGCTCTAGCAGACATGCAGCTGACTGTGCGAAGCCGGGAGAATTACAGCGAGGCGGGCCGGCGGCTTTCCCACATCACACGATGACAGAATCACACCTGGACCGGGCGCTAACACCGCCGTGTTAAACCAGAAACTCAACATTTACCCATTTAGATCACGACTTTTTGACTTCTTAACTGTATTCCAGGTGATTCATCTGGTGCCAAAACAGTTAAGCGACAATATTAACTATAATTCTGATAACTGATGTCACACGTTTATTAAGTAAGTATTAAGTAAAAACAGCAAAAAATGGATGTTTACAGTCTCACAAATGCTAAAATGGTCTTCCTATTCTCTGTTTGCATCATTAAAGTACTTTTTTTTAACTCAGAACTTTCCAACTCGTAAATTTTGGTCCTGCGATGTTGAGGCGTCAACTCGGGAAAAAAGAGAGGAAGAAGCAGAAGATGCTTTTTCCTCCAGAAGAGAAGGGAAGAGAGGAGAAAACTTGCTTTTTCCTGTCTTTGTTTTTTGTTTTTTTGTTTTCCTGGCTGCTCAGACTAACGGCCAAATTTAACTTTCCGTGGCCGCATGACGTAAACTGTGGCTTTGTGGACCGTCGCGTCCACCAGTGCAAATACAGCACAGCGAACACATCAGGACCTTGAAGCGACACAGAAGCTTCGTAACACACATTTGTCTGTTTAGGTTCTTGAGCTCTGTGTAAATCTACCCACCTTATTTTTTTTGGGACATGGAAGTAAAAGTTTGGCACACTTGTGTTAGATCACTCCGCTGCTCGGGCTGCGTGATTCTCGCCAAAAATGTGAATCGTGATTTTCTTGTCTCAAGGAACTGAGATCAGGATTCTCTCAGATGATTCTGACTTTTCCAACAAAAATATTTAATGCACTCCTCTGTTCAAGTAAAAAAAAAAAAAAAAAAAAAAAAAAAGTGCCTGAGATGCTCGCTGCGCAGACAGGCCTTTAACCAGACGACGTAACACATGAAAACGCTCGACTTAAACTTTGAAGTCTCTTGTAACCAAAAAAAAAGAAAAAAAACTCAAATCTGTTTTCCTCATTTAATCAGTGCACATGGCGATGCTGTGTAACATCTGTGTTTTTGAGGGTTAGGGTTAGTTAGAGTTCGTTTGTGTTTTTCAGGTTTGTGTGATCTGGCGGCCGAGATTTTCTGTGATGTGGTTTGTTCGTCCTTCATCGCGAGTTCATATTAGATTTTTCCGGTGACGTTCCAGGCGGTTATAGACAGAGCACTGCCCGCACGTTACGACTCCCTGCGCATCATCCTCAGGTTTAAACTCAAAACCAACATCGCTCTCACTGACTGGGTTGTGCGCGTGAATGTGTTGGCGGTTTTCTGTTTTGCTTCACATTGCCTGTGTGTGATTGATACTCTCGTTATTAGAAATGAGATCGCATATATGTATGAATCGAGATTGTGACGTTTTTATGATTAATCATGCAGCCTTATTCCCTGCTGACTACCTTCGTTAGGTAGATAGACCGGCTCGTTCTGCACATGCCGTGTTGGGCTGCTATTAGTAACGAGGACAGACAGTGGCATGCTGGGAGCGAGGGAGCATTGACTGAGTTGTACGTGTGAATGTTGAATAGCCTGTTTTGCTTTACGTTGCCTGTGTGTGACTGATACTCTCGTTATTAGAAATGAGACTGAATATATGTTTGAATCGAGATTGTGATTTTTTTACGATTAATCGCTGATTAGCTTCTTTATGTAGACAGACAGATTCCTTATCGTCCTTTAACAGGAAAATTTGTCACCACCAATCTGGTCCAGGTACATAAATACAATAAACGCCACCACATGACAGCATGAAAAACATCCATACAGAAAATACATCCACATTCATGCACATAAACTTATCATGTAGAAACCGATCGGCTTGTTTGATGATGTTGTGGGCGCGTTTCCTAAAATCAATCAGTCGTTGTGTTTGCTGCCAAGGTGGAAAGTGAGCTCGCTAGTCAATGACTGCAAAACAAATAAATAAATAAATATATAAAATAAAAATTGAAAACCACACACTAGCTGCGTCCATATTTCTGTTGACAATAAGGTGAATATTCTGTGACTCAAGTTTGGATTTAGAAAACAAGTCTTCTTTTTTTACCTCCCAATTTGACATTATGTTCAGGAAACGGCTCTCAGAAACACAGATTCAACTAAAATATGAACAAATTACAAGCACGACTCAAAGAGGATGACTTCTTTTTTTTTTTTTTTGACCGCTGAATTTTAAAAATGTAACTGTTTGAGTGAGAACGTGGATCCGGTTCACTGGATTTAAACTCCGGGTTTTCCTTGTTTGTCACTCACCCGTTCGCTCATTCGCGACGACTGGGACCGCAAGTCTGAGAAGTCGATGGCCGTGTCTGGAAGGGGCACCATACCTGGACACACACACACACACACACACACACACAATTAAAAAACATGTACACATATTTTACAGGCTGGATTTTTCCTTTTTTGGTTCATTTTCTTCATGACTCCTTTAACTTACAGCCCATGGACATAAAAAAGCAAAGATGTAAATACACACACACACACGCATACTAACCAGGGTCTGAGAAGACGGCTTTGGAGTGGCAGGCCAGCAGCAGCAGCAGGATCAGGTTGAACACTGATCCATGTAGCGTACACCACACACTGCCACAGACACAGAAAACAACACGGTTTTACACAAAGCGGCAGATTAATTATCAATATCAATCAATATCATTTCATCTTCCTGACTCGGTTTTGGTCTCATTAAACACTTAATGATGTGACATGACATGAACAGAACAAAAACTAATAAGCAATTATTCTCAATATATCGCAATACTGAGCATATTTCAAAATCTTTAAAATCACAATATTAATATCGTATTGTGGGGCAACTGGTGATTCCTAACCCTAATATGTACATATGCAGCCTCTAACGTTATGTAGAATATAGGATATATAAGCTGGGAAAACTACATCTCAGCATGTCAATACATACATATAAATATATACACACATAAATATACTATTAAATATACTAAATAAATGACAATTTAAATAAAATAAAATAAATAACATGAAAATAATAAAAAATAAAATAAGATCAATAAAGCAAAATACAGAAAAATAAATGACAGGAAAATAATAAAAATTTAAAAAATAAATTAAAATAAATTAATGACATGGAAATAATCCAAATAAAATAAAATCAATAAAATAAATAAAATAAATGACAAAATAATAATAAAAAAAAATAAAATAAAATAAAATAAATGACATGAAAATAATAACAATAAAAATAATTTTAAAAAATACGAGCTAAATGGTGGCTCATAAAAATGGTACACAAACAAAAACAATGTTCTATGTCATGTTGACCAAGTTTAAGATAATTTAAATGAGAACTAAAATATCCAGAATATTACAAGATGCAGTTCACTACAACACAGCCAGCAAAATACTAAATAAACAAACAAATAAACAATGCCAGCTGGCGTTAAAGATAATCGGTGTCCACATAATTAAACGTAAAGGCCATTTGTTTACAGAAATTTATCTGATAATTATGTACAGGTAAATAAAAAGCCTTGTTGTTGTGGTTTCTGCTGAACTTAGCTTGTAAACAAAAACAACTAGGCGTGTTTTTCATGTTGCCTTGGTCCCGTGGCGTTATTAAAAATCAGCCAGGATGTATTTAAATATATCGACACACATCAGAGTATGGCTAAAACAGGTTTTTATGTGAGAAACGAGAGCAGAAACAGGTTTTTTCAGCTAGCTTAGCCGGCTAGCCCTCTTCCCTGCTCAGAGTCAAATGAATGGAGGCTAGCGCAGCGGCACTGACGCCGTGTCGGTGGTTTTTACGGCTTTAAACGTCAATGGAAACGCACAACACTGACCTTCCCGAGTAGGCGGGGATGAGCACATACTGAATCACCACGTAGTCCGCATAAAACACGCTGAAATAAGTTAAAATCAAACAAATAAAGCCGCACGGGTCTCGCCTACAGCGCAGGGACGCCATCTTCTGCCGGGCTCCGCCCCCCCGTCCCCTGCTTCCGGGTGACGTCACCAGGAGCTGCTGCTGCCTTCCTGTGCAGTCGGAAATAACTATTTTAATGTATTTTCATTTATTAATTTTGGGCTTTTTCCTTCACTGTGCCTTATTGTCTTTTGTCATTATTTTTAATTTTCACGTCCTGATGTTTTCATCATGTTTTTAGCCACTGATGCCTTCTTGATTGTTGACTTTTTTGAAATTATACACTCAGAAAGTTGTATAGCGGAGAAACTATAGGTTGTTTTGTATATGAATTAGGTATTGTTGCAAGTATTTCCACCTATTGAAAGTTTGCATTTTTTTTAGTAGGCATTATAAACTGCAGCCACAGCCTAAACCTTTTTTAATCTTTAAATTGATTTCCTGAGATGTTCTGAGCTGATGTGTATAAGTATCTTCTTTTTTGTGTGTTTATGTATGTAGTATTAATTTTGTATCTGCAGACTGGGAAAATTAAATTTTATTTTACACTCTGCGTCCAAATAGTTTGAATAAATTATGTGGGCCACTTTACTAGTGAATTAAAACACCAAAACCTTTTCTTACAGGCAAGCTGGTCAGATTGTAACTTTTAAATTTTTTTTTTAATGTAATTCCTTCGGTAAATTATTATCAAGCAATGTGCATCAGTTTGCATGACTCACACATAATCCTAAACTTAACATTGTCTTTTACATATTTATTCTAAGACACAGCAGAATATTTTCTGTGTAATCTGTTAATTTTCTAATCTTGTTTTGTTAGACAACGTGCTGGAGAAGCCAAATATTTCACTGTGCAATAATTTACACCTGCAGGACTTCACAATTCAACTGTACAATAATCATGTGTATATATGTTGTATCCTTATTTACATATGTTCAATTTTTTATTACTGGGTTTATTGTTGCGATATTTTGTAGGAATCATGCACATACTGTCTTACAACTGGGATTAATGCACAAGTAGGATTCATGCACATACCTTTATCTATTTATTTTCTAATTTCTAATGCACATATCGTTCTATTTCTTTTTCTATTTCTTATAATTTCACTTATGCTTCAAATGTTTTCTTCTCTTGAGAATTTAAGCAACTGCATCTGACCCAGGTCCCCGCGGGGACCAATAAAGTATTTTATGACTTAGAAGCTCCGGAAAGACAGAGCTTACGAGAGACACCTGAAGGCAACACGGTCCCACCAGTTAGACAGATATAGATTTTTTTTTTTTTTTTTTCATTTTTAAATTGCAGGTCTAACTTTTTACATTTCCCTTAGTTATTGTTTTTACGTACCTATATGTGTAATTCTAATAGCAATTTTATTATTCAATGTCCATTTTTTGTTGTTACATTCCTTCATTAAACAAAGAAAAGGTTGCAGTTTTGGTCATTCGTCATTTTTTATCTACAGTTTTCTAGTTTTTTCTTTAGGTTATAATAATAAAAACTAGAAAACTGTAGATTTGTCTTTTAAAAAAAAAAAAAAAAAAAAAAAGACAAATCTACAGTTTTCTAGTTTTTTTCTTTAGGTTATAATAATAATAATAATAATAATAATAATAATAATAATAATAAAAAATAATAATAATAATAACAATAATCGTTCTTCTTCTTCTTCTTCTTATTATTATTATTATCATCATCATCGTTCTTCTTCTTCTTCTGCTTCTTCTTCTTTTTCTTCTTCTATGTAATTCCTGGATGGACGCATAGAGTAGTGCGTTGATGCAGACACAAGGTGGCGCTAGAAAGTCTTACATATAACATTTACCACTTCTTTCCTGCACACACACACACACACACACACACACCGTCGCTCCTCCCTAAAAGTAGGCCGGCCCCAGCCCTCCTCCTCCTCCTCCTCCGGCCGCTTTGAGCTGCAGGGACGAGCCGTGAGCCTGTAGCTCTTTTTTCTCCTTCATTTGTTTGTTTGTTGTTTCTTTATTTCACGAGGTGACAACAAACCCTGTTTTCTGTCGGATCCCCTCGGAGGTGAAGCCGCCCGGCCGCGCGGAGAGGTTTGGGGCGCACAGAGAACAAGAGGAAGAAGAAGAAGAAAAAGAAAAGAAGAGAAAGGAGGAGAAGAGAAAAGTGAGAGGCAGATAAAAGCTGGAGGAGGAGAAGCTCGACTGCAGCCTTCCTCGAAGTCACCATGGAAGTTCCTGGTATGCAGGTAAGCCGAAAGGTGGACGCGCAGTCAGCAAAGATTGGAGGCGAACTACTTTCTTACGCGGCGGTTGAAGTGTTTTATCAATAAAGTACTGACAAAAGGCCACGGTGTTTTATCTTTTATTTTATTTTTTGTAAGGAAACATCACGTGTTATTTACTTTACAACACACCTCAACATGTTAATCCCAAAGGCACTCATTCATGCACCTCCTATAGGCTTTATATAATATTCCTATGAGGGCCTATTTGTCTTTATTCACGCATAGAAACTTAAAGTGTGCGAGTTTATTGCTTTTTTCTCTCTCTTATGACATTACTATAATAATCCTACATGTGCATTTGTGTCTGTAATACTCTAATAGGGAGCTACAGTGCGTCTGAATTACTAAAAAATGACTTTATAGTGACTTTCTGTTATGTTGTAATAGTTGCACATGAGTGTGTGTTGCTGTAATTTTCCAATAGTGAGTCCCAGTGTGTGTGTGTGACTCAGTAGTGAAATTAAAGCGACTTAATGGCGTTTTCCCCACCTCTCTCTTATGGTTATGTTATGTTTAATGTATTCATATGTGTAATATCCATGCGGAGACTTATAGTGTTGCTGTGTTACTCTAAATAGTGAGCTTACAGTGACTTTATGATATTTTTCTCTCTTATAATATGCCAATAGGGATATTTATGTATCGTATAATAAAATCTTAGGGACTTGTAGGGTGTCTGTGCTACTCAATTGTGAGTTTACATTGACTTTATGGTATTTTTCTGTCTTATAATATTCAAACAGGGATATTTATTTGTGTGTATTGTTATAATAATAATCCCATAGGGGCTTCCAGTGTGTTTGAGCCACACAGCTGTGATTTTACAGTGACTTTGTGGTGTTTTTCTCTCTCTTATAATATTCCTAAAGGGATATTTGTGTGTTTGTATTCCTATAATAATCAAATAGGAACTTCCGGTGTGTCTGTGCTACTCAGTTGTGAGTTTACATTGACTTTATGCTTACTGTCTGTAGTGTTGCTATTACTTTTATCTTTTTTTTTTTTGTGAGATTAGAAAGGCAGCTGAACCACATTTCTGTGAGTCAGAAGGTGTGTGTGTGTGAGAGGTGAATTTCAGGTGGCTCGAGCCTGCCTCACACACACACACACACACCCCGGCTTGAAAGGCTCCCACAGGTGTGTCTCTGCTGGCTTTTCATGCCGCTGGGAGCCTGCTTTGCCTGCTCCGTTTGTCCCTGCTGGGCGGGGAGGAAGTCGCCGTCACAGGCCGGTTGAAACAGCACACACCTGACTGCAGCTGCTGGCCTGCCCCGCCGTGTGTGTGTGTGTGTGTGTGTGTGTGTGTGTGTGTGAGACGGCTCAAACTTGGGTGTGTGAGTTGAAAACGCCTCGATTCCAGGTCAAAACCATGGGGAAGCCTTGTGTGTGTGTGTGTGTGTGTGTGTGTGTGTGTGTGTGTGTGTGTGTGTGTGCATCAGGCGTGGGCGTGTCCTATTCTTGTAAATTTTTACGGCTGCACCTCTCTGCAGAGCTGCGGTTCTCACAGTCAGGCGTCCCATCATGACGTAATCGCAGGCTGCCGGGCTGCAACTTGAAAGGGACTCCTGTTTTAGGGGTGTGTTTGAGTGTGTACGTGTGTGTGCACGCATATGTATGTGTGTGTGTGTGTGTGTCTGAGTAACAAGGCGAGAAATGATCAGCAGCCACCAGCCAGCTGAATGTAGGCCTAAGTTTGTTTTCTCTGGTCTGAGCCACATCAGTTTATACTGTGTTGTGTGTGTGTGTATATATATTTTTTTGTTTATTTAGACTCACACTGTCTGATTCCAAGTGAAGCAGCGCCTATAAACCAAAGTGGACTAACAAGCAGCTCGTTTACCGGACCAGGTTTTAGTCGGTCCCCAGATTTGGGTGGCAAAACCAAATCTAATTTCAGTTCCTCTAAATCCAACAGAGCGCGATCAAACCTGTCTGTGTGTGTGTGTGTGTGTGTGTGTGTGTGTGTGTGTGTGTGTGAGGGCAACGAGAGGAAGACATGAATGTGAGAATCAGGCCAGATTTCATTTCCTGAAGACACAGCAACACCGCTTTTCCCGTTTTTAATGTGTTTTCAAATGTTCCTCTTTTTATTGTGAAGCACTTTGAGCTGCAATTCTTGTATGAAAGGTGCTATACGAATAAAGTTTTATTAGTATTATTATTATTATTATTAAAAAGCAGCAAAAAAAAAAAAAAAAACACTGCACGACGGGAACACGCCCCTGCCAGCCACCTTGACAGGTAGCCAACCCTCGTCCGGGAGTCCCGTCCTGCTCTGAAGGCGTAGTCGGCCGATAAATTAATGAAACTGGCTTGTGGGTTTTTAACAGCTATCATACACACACACACACACACACACACACACACACACTCAAATCTGTAATCGTCACTTTGGCAGGTAATCCTCTGTCACGTGGACGCTCTTCTGTCATTCAGAGCAGCGAAAATGAAAGGTGACATCATTTATAGCGGCTGGTGAGCTTGAGAATCGCCTGTGATGAGGTTGTAAAATTGTCTGCTGGCGTGAGTTTCACCGCACTCCACCGCGCTCATGAATATCATAATCATCTTTTGAATTTCATGAACAACACTGCACAGATTTTAGTTTTCACGTTGGACCAGTTTCCTTTGTGTCAGATCCACAGAAAACGCAAATACGACTGCGTCAGAGTTGTTTGTTTTGCACTTTTGCACGGAGCCGGGCTAACGACTCCCATAGACTTCAAGTGTTTATGCTAAGCTAACGCGAAATGCTAAGCACAGGAGGCGAACCGCTGGTCGTACAGAGGTGGAAATAGGGTCGAACATCATGTTTCAGGCTGGGTATGATGGAAAAAGGGGATTTTTGCTATTCCTTTAATGTGGACCAGCTATTCCCATTTTAGTGACAATCAAAGAGAGAACGGAGAAATCAGCAATCACCGGTAAAAATCGGACATATCGGCCGACTCTGTGAGATTGCAGCGTCTTCGCCGGGTAATCCTAAATCTAGAAAGGTTGGTCGGCTTCGTCAAAGGGTCAGAGATGGATGGGATTAGGAGGAGGAGGGAATATCGGGAAGGATTAGACAGCGTGGAGGAAGAATAGGAAGAAGAAGAAGAAGTAACTCTGGTGGATCTGAGGTTGATCATGAATCCGGTCACAAGTCAAGAGGCACTCGAGACGCACGGGGGTGTGTCAGGTGTGAGCGGTGATCTGTCTCGCCTCTGGCCTCTTGTGATTGGCTCGCTCGGGGACAGGTCGGGGTCAATGATCTACCAGACTCGCATATTTGCAGACTGGAAACCGTGCGTTTAAAAAAAAAAAAAACACAAAGCATCAGGGTGCAGCGGATCGTAAAAAGGGTTTTTAATGATGTTAGGAAAAGTGGAGAACACACTCCATGCTAAACATTTTCACACGACAGCGTCCTACAGGGGTCATTGCCGGGAATGCTGTGTTTTCACTTCCTGCTCCGGCAGCTGTGACCTTCAACCTCTGACACACACACACACACACACACACACACACACACAGAGCTTTTCTTGTACATGTCTTTCTTGGACACCACATTAGTAAAGAACCTAGACCTCTCTCTCTCTTTCTCTATCTCTCTCTAACACATACCCCCCAACACACACACACACACACACACACACACACACACACACACACACACACACACACACAAAGTTTCCATAGTCTTATCCAAGTTTTCCTAGGCTGCAAAATATTTGCATGTTTGGTGGACCAAGCAGAGTTCAATGACCTTTTAAAACACAAGTCTCTCTCTCTCTCTCTCTCTCTTTCTCTTTCTTTGTCTGTCTCTCTCTTTCTTTGTCTCTCTCTCTCTTTGTCTGTCTCTCTCTCTCTCTCTCTCTCTCTCTCTCTCTCTCTCTCTCTCTCCCCCCCCCCCCTCATATTTGCCCTTTCTATCTATCCACAACCACACCTTATCACATGCATTAGCCTTATCACTATTTAACCCACCACCAGTGATGCTGATAGGTTTTCACAGCAGAGGTTCTTTTTAGACCGGCTCCCCAATAAAAATTGTGTTTTTTTTTTTTTTCTTTTTCTAACAAATCTTGGTGTTTAACTCGTGTTTTGATGTCATATGGTTATAATTACGGCGATATTATGGTCGTTTTCGTTTAGCGCAAATGTCACAGGACGTGAAAATAGTCATGTGAGAGGCGCTGCCATGTGAATGTGGTGAGAAGGGTTTGGTTTCTTCGGGAAGAGACGAGCGGAGGGTGGTGGCCCGTCTGCAGCAGGTGGATCAAGAGGTGCAGCCGGGTGTGTTGAGGTGCTCTTGAGCAAGGGCTGAGGCAGGGAGAGGGGTCGATTGAGCAGCAGAAAATATACCTGCGGTAGTTCGCTGGACAGAAATGTTTGATCTTTTCTTCCCTGATTATTCAGAAACAAACAGGATTTCGTCTCGCACAAGTTATATGTGCAGATGGTGAAATTATACATACACTACTCACAAAAAGTTAGGGATATTCGGCTTTCGGGTGAAATTTCAGGATGAACCTAAAATGCATTATAACCTTTACAGGTGAACTTAATGTGACCTTCTGTAAACTTTTGAATGCACATGTCCAACTGTTCAGTGTTTCAGTACTTTTTGCACAAGTTGCTGTTCTCTAACAAGGAGCTTAACGGCAAAATTCACATCAGGTGTTTGATGCTCCAGCTCATCGAGGTCGTGTCATTGGGGAACGGCTGCTGGAGACTGGGGTACCTCAAATGAAGTGGCCTGCACTTTCTCCAGACCTGAATCCCATAGAAAACCTATGGGATCAGCTGAGTCGCCGTGTAGAGGCTGGAGCTCTGTACCCCAGAACCTCAATGTCCTGAGGGCCGCCCTTCAAGAAGAGTGGGATGCCATGCCTCAGCAGACAATAAGTCGACTTGTGAACAGCATGAGACGTCGCTGTCAAGCTGTAATTGATGCTCAAGGGCACATGACAAGTTATTGACACTGACATTTTTTGTTGTGGTATATCCACCACTGTTGTTGGCTTTTGTTTCAAGAAATTGTTTGAGATGAGGAAATCACCAGTGTATGCTTCTACTTAAATGCCCTACTTTCATGATATAATATCACTGGAGCGTGAACTTTTTATATTTTCCATAAATTTCACCCAAAAGCCAAATATCCCTAACTTTTTGTGAGTAGTGTATTTTTTTGGTGCCAGGGTTTTTTTTTTTCCTGTTATTTCAACATAACACGTTCCTCTGGGCTGTAAAGCATCATCTGTCATCATCGACCTGAGTGAGTTTGTTGTCGAAATTGAATATGTGCAAGGATTGGTTTTGGTGCAGTGGTAAGAAAACGGTAACCTGTTAATTTTTTTGGTTTATTTCTATAATTTCAACAGGGATTTGTTGTATACAGTGTACCATTATGAGGCTATTTAATAATTAAAACCAGGCTGTGACCCCCGGACATGTCAGTAGTGAGTTTAATGCGTCTCTTTGGATTTTAGCATCACCACTGCACCACCGCACGACAATCGGGCTGTGGCGGGACGTACCAGAGAGGCGTCTCTGCAGCAGGAGTGTCCGTCCTGCGGTCCCATGTAAATTATCCGGCGCTCTCAGCGGTGTTTCTCGCCCTGGAGCGTTTTTTTTTTTTTTTTTTTTTTTTTTGGTGAGAACGGACGACACTGCACGACGCATCTTTTACACAGCTCTCTGTCAGGGTGTGTCATGTCCTTATCTGGGCAAAAGCCATAATATCCACAAGTATAAGATGTTATGTCATTCTTCGATGCTAAGCTTAAGTTGCTGGCATTTCACTGGCGTGCTGTGACCGCCCCCTGTTGGCCATCGCAAGTAGCAACGATCGGACGATTAGAAAACACGGGCTCGACAGTGCAGGTGTTTCTCTCACATTTGCCCCTAAAAATAGATAGATCTGTGCAAACTGGGAAAAATAAAGCTTACAATCTACCGTAATCTTCGGCTGAATACCAAACAGCTGTGATTATTAAACGACGAGCAGAATGTGAAGCGGTTCACATTAAAGCCACAAATATCTGGTTTGTTAAAGACCCCAAAGAATGGACTCTTATTTTCTCGATTTGATGTATTTCCTTTTTGAAACTGGAAGTTTGAGGTGGGACATGGTGCAAGGGAGGCTTTTATTGTCTTTAGTGTATATATTTCGCATATTTAGTCTCTATTGTATATACTTTTAATTTTCATTTTTAATTTTTTGTTTTTATTGATGATGCTGCTGTAACGTGTGAATTTCCCAGTTTGGGATCAATAAAGTATACCTATCAATCTATCTATCTATCAAACCAACTGGATCTCAGTTTGGGAGAGACACACAATTTATTTTGAAGGGATGGGTGGATGTTTTAAAAATTTGTGAAGTTTTCATTGGTTGAAATTTTAATTCACACCCACGAGTGCAGGATGACGTCACCGTTTAAGACCCTCTGTTTTTTTTAACAGGAAGCGGAAGCCGTGTGAGATCATTTCCTGGGGACTTTACTGACTTCACTCGCATGCAAAGGGCCATGTACTGTAGCTCCTTCACAATAAAAGCCCCCCGCTCGTTCGCCAGCGGAACGCTTTTGACATGAAACTGCGGCCTTTGCGCGTTGTAAGCGCGGGTCAGTGTGTGATTGTGGTGTGTATGTGCAATTTCACAGATGTGAGACCCTTAGCACTCACACACACTCACACACACACACACACACACACAATATAAATGCGTATCTAATCACTGTGCCCCTCAGTTTCTTTGTGTGCTGCTGCCTCCTTATCACACTGTTCACTTGAACTCAGAACATTGCTGAATAGATTTCAACAGGCGTTATCAGGTGTCCCTTTTTTATAGCCTGTCTGGTTCCACATTTAGACTTCATTTGCATCCAGTCCGCTTCCATAACGGCACCGGATGTGGTTGCCGGGGCATTTGCCACCCGACATCTAGATATACATTCATGTCGATGCAAAACAAACCAGATTAAAGCCAGCGCCGCCATCGTGGCTTCAGCTGAGCACGAACTCGAAAACCCCTCCACCTTTTTTTTTTTTTTTTTTTTTTTTTAATCCTGAGCCTTGTTTGCCTCTGCGTATCTGTAGATGTACCGCAGAAGGAAGTGCCCGCAGCTGATAAGCGAGAATTAAAATTTTCCCCCAACCGCGTCTCCAGCAGTTGTTTAAACATTAATTTTTGAACACACTGAGCGGAGTCAGACATTAACTTTTTTTTTTTTTTTTCCTGAATCAGGGAAAGACTGTGGTTTCAAATTAATAAGTGTGTCAGTTCAGTTCCTCAAGGGTCGGTGTAAATGCAGAATTTAGTCTGCAGGAACAAAACGGCCAGTGTTGTCTGTAATGACTGTCTGAACGTTGAATATTTAACTTCCTTCCTTTTTTTTTTTTTTTTTTCACTGCGTCCGTGTTCAGCATGGCGAGGCACGGGGGTCAAAGTGCAGCGTTGGGTGTTTATGTAAGCCCCCTGCAAGCATAATGTGTTATTTTTTTTCCTCTTTTCTCTCTGTTTATCATTTATCTCTCTTGGTGCGTACAGACTGGAAAGTGACTCACCCGAGGGTTTAGGGGAAATGAAAGGTTTCATCCCACAGCGTCATGTGTGTATATATTCATTTTGGACCGAAAATGACACACTGTGTTGTAAAATAGCTAAAAATATTCATCGGTGAGAGCGGCTCTGACACTGATTAACATTTTGTCAGGGTAGGCATTATATTTTCTCACGTTTTGGCTGGCTTATTTTGGTAGAAAATTCAGAAAATCACTGGAAAATCAGCCTTTGTAGGTGTAAAAGGAAATGCTAATAGTGTGGTGTGTGTGTGTGTGTGTGTTTAACCCTGTGCAGTGAAATGCAATCACAGAGTTTCATTAATTCCAAAATCCTGTTTAAAACGTTCATGTTGGTGGAAAGAAATATTATTTTCTTATCCTTTTCAAACAAATAAAAAAGTAAAAACAGATGATTATATCCACTGATTTTTTTTTTTTGTCCTATTTTACCTGTAAAAGCTCAAGATAGCTTAAATAATAATAATTAGCTGCTAAAGTAAATTAAACCAGAATTAAATCAGATTTAAGGATATTGTTTAAAATCATCTCTCCATTGCATAATGTAGATTGCTAAGTCTGCAGCGGCGGTTTCCTAACCTGGGGTCCGGGGTTCCCCAGGGGTCCTTGAGAGGTTTTCACTATTATTCAGTTAACTAGAAGGTAGCCAAAGGAGAGAATGACTATTGAGTTCATAGGTTTATGATGCCTATCATGCTCAGGTTTTCTTGTTGTCACGGTAACAGAGGTGTTCATTCACTTCTATGTTTGGCATTGAGCTCATAGTTTGTGCTGCTGTTGGACTGGACTGCATTTTAATGAGAAGTGTTTCCAATATTCTGTCCCTACTCGTTGTATATCAATAGGGAGGACAAAAAATCAGAAACACCTCAATATAATGTAGTCCGGTACAAGACCTCTGCAAACTACAACCTCAATAATAAACACAGAATTCAATTTACACATTCTGCAACAAAAACTGAACATTATAAACTTTGTTAAAAGGTAGAATTTATGGCAGAGCTGCTGCACTGAGCTGCATTAGACTGTACAGGTGGAGCTGATAAAGTGGATGCTGAGTTGTGTGCATCAGTTATAATATTCCACAGAGGGATTTTAACACTGCAGAGAGAGAAAGAGAGAGAGTGAGAGAGTGAGTCCAAGCTCTCTCACCCACTCCCCCCACCCCCCACCCCCCCCCAGGGGAAACTCCTCTGGCTGTTATAATACAGTTACCTCATCATCAATTATCTAAATTGCCAGATTCCACACTTCCTTATTGGCCGGCGAACAGGTCATCATCATGCCCTGGATCTCTCTCCCTCTCTCTCTCTCACACACACACACTCAGTCACACACACACGTCACACACTTTCGAAATGTGCAACACAAAGATTAAAGCACATTTTGTCTTCCCTGCTTTTTTTTAATCTGTCTATCTGTTTATCTTACAAGTAAACTAAGTGACACCTACATTCTGTTCACTCTGCTCTCTTCCTTCTCTCTCTCTCTCTCTCTCTCTCTCTCTCTCTCTCTACCAACCAAACTAAAAGTATCATTAGACAGTAACCACTGTATTTGCTGACAGGGTGTGGCAGCGCTGTGGGCACTGTGTGTGTGTGTGTGTGTGTGTGTGTGTGTGTGTGTGTGAGAGAGAGAGAGAGAGAGAGAGAGAGAGAGAGAGAGAGAGAGAGAGAGAGAGAGAGAGAGAGAGAGAGAGAGAGAGAGAGAGAGAGAGAGAGAGAGAGAGAGAGAGAGAGAGAGAGGAGAGAGAGAGAGAGAGAGAGAGAGAGAGAGAGAGAGAGAGAGAGAGAGAGAGAGAGAGAGAGAGAGAGAGAGAGAGAGAGAGAAATTGCATTCGTGAATTCATTCTAGCTGTTCCTTCTTTAGACTCAATGAGGAAATCAAACCAACTGCACAGGACTGTCATATGCTTTGTATGTGTGTGTGTGCGCATTTCCAAAGAATTCTCGATGTTAGAGGAAAGTGTGTGTGTGTGTGTGTGTGTGTGTGAGAATCGCACTAACTTGCACAACGAGTACACTGTTTCCTCTCTGTAGCTCAGAATGACAGGGAGGGGAGCCACAATTATAAGCCCTTTTTTTTTTACTCAGATCTCACAGTGCTGCTGTAATGGAAGCTGTGTAAAAGGGGCTTGTAGACCAGAGGTGTGTGTGTGTGTGTGTGTGTGTGCGTGCATTACTTCAGCACCATTTGCAGTGCAACTCATGCCCACAATAATAATGGACCAAATATATAAGAAAGTGAACCTGTAGCTCTCCTGATTCTTGAGTTGCTTCTGTTTTTCCGTGGGGAAATGATAAATAATAAATGTTTGTGTCATTTGCATCTTGGTGCACAACAGGTGAACATCCTTGAGGCGTGCTGACCTCAAAATAAAAGTCCCCTCTCATCTTCCGATTTAAAAAAAAATGTCCATGAACGCACCACGCAGATTACAGCTTATGCAGCGTGTTCCTCAAATAATCCTCCACACCAGGAGGGGGCAGCGGTCTTCACAAAAGCAATCCGCAAGCCTCGGGAACGCGGAAAGATAAATTAAGTAGGAGAGTGACCTCCGACAGGTGTGTTGTCTTACCTTGGCGTGCAAATCTGAGCAGGAACGAGTCTAACACCGGATACGTAAAACCTTTTTTGTTCTGCCCACCAGGAGAAGGGAAAACACGGAGGCACCGGCTGCACGTTTTCCCTTCTCCAGTGCTCGGACACGGGCGAAAAATCAGTGTTGACGGTGTTTTTCAACTTGTTTTTGTCTTTTATTATCGCAGTCAATCCACATATAATCCACACACACACACACACACACATCTATATACACATCTACTGAGTAATCCACATTTCAGGGTCAGAAAAAACTCCACAGTAGCTGGGTTTTTCATCCAAATATATCGAAATTTATGAGCGAATTTTGTCAAAATGCGCAAAAGAAAATGCGAATTCATGCCTGTTTCCATTAGTTTTGTTTTGCGATTATTGAGAGGAGAGTGCGCCGTGAGATGACATCATAAGATAGCGTCTGTGTGTCGACTGAACAACAACAAACACAGCTGACACTCAACAGCTGATCATGGACAGATTCCTGCTGAACTTGTTGGCTCTTGGGAGAAGTCTGCTTACTATTTTGGCAGCGCTAACTTCGTACCGAACCATCCTAAATAAGGAATAAGAGACTAATAATAATAATAATAATAACTAATAATAATAATAATAATAATAACAATAAGACTGTAGCGTAGAAGTGTGACGTGGTATCCGGTCCAGTCATCGTTTAATCGCAAAACCTGTTTCCACAGCAAAAAGTCGCATTTTCTTTTATCGATACGCTGAGAAATCCACCCCCTCCAAGCGTAAAAACTTTTTTGCGAATTCGAATTCCTGGCGTTTCCATCTAAGTTTTTTTTTTTTTTTTTTTTTCACAATTTCTGAAAATGCGAATAGAAATAGGTGGATGGAAACCCGGCTACTGACATCCTCAGCTCGTGATGTCAGGCTCAAGCTGCTGCTGACTTTTGGCGGCGAGGTTTACAGGGTAGGAAGTGAATGCAACTCCCCAACGATCACCAGTAGAAGTGCCAACGTGTGTGTGTGTGTGTGTTTGTGGGCATGGTTGGGCAGCTGTGTGTGTGTTCAGTTCCTGTTATCTTCAGCTGTCACCCTCGTTTCCTCCTGCGTTAATGCCATAATGTGTGTGTGTGTGTGTGTGTATGTGTGTGTGTGTGTGTGTGTGTGTGTGTGGCTCAGTTGGTGACATGTTGTAAGACCTTGGCAGTGAGGAAATAAGCATCAGATTGTCTGGAAACATTTGTCAATTCTTTATGGTTTCTGGACTAAGTTGGATGGAATATTTCTGGCTTTATGCTCTCAGTGTTTGATATCCAGGATGTTTTTTTTATTTTATTTTATTTTATTTTATTTTATTTTAGTTTGGTGGCGACTTACACACCGTCAGTGCATTTGGGCTGCAGCGAGACCTTTGCATAGCACCGGTCCTATTCCTGAATTTTTTTTTTTTTTTTCCCATTTCTATCTATTTCTGCACTCATTGCATCACCGTTGACTAATTTTGCCTCTCCTCTCCTCCTCAGAGCACTCAGATCGATCCGGAGGAGTTGTTCACCAAGTTGGATCGGATCGGGAAGGGATCGTTTGGAGAGGTGTGTGTGTGTGTGTGTGTGTGTGTGTGTTGTGCTTTTTAATATTTAATAAAAATTTCGTTGGCAGTGTAAACCACCTGCTGAACACTTGTTTATCCAAGTCAAATTCACATTTAATTCAAAGTTAATGTCCTTTCTTGTCTCTTTTCTTTGCATCTGTTCTCCTGTTTTTTTTTATCTTCTCTTCCCTTAATTCTTCTTTTTCTCTCATATTTTCTCTCCCTTTGATTCTTCATTTGCTCGTTTCTTTCTCTTTCTCCCCTCCCTTCTCTTTCTTCGTACCTGTCTCCTTTCTGTCTTCTGCTTTGTCTTTTCACCTTGGGTCCCTTGTCGTCTTCTTTTAATCCGTCATCTTTAAATTCTTCTCTCCCTCCCTTCCACTCTCTTCGTCTCGACTCTTTTCTTCTCGCCCCTCCAGGTCTTCAAAGGAATTGACAATCGGACTCAGAGCGTCGTCGCCATCAAGACCATCGACCTGGAGGAGGCCGAGGACGAGATCGAGGACATCCAGCAGGAGATCACGGTGCTCAGTCAGTGCGACAGTCCCTACATCACCAAGTACTACGGCTCCTACCTGAAGGTGAGGCAGCCCCGTGTGTGTGTGTGTGTGTGTGTGTGTGTGTCCGGCAGTGACCAATTCTTAATGGTTTTAAATGCAGGGCTGATTCTGCCGCCGTGTCGGATCTCCGGCGTACCGGTGTGACTGCGAAAAAAAAAAAAAAAAAAATCTGGATTCGCCCAGATTTATCTAACAGACATTTCTCTGGATCCAATAGAAGTGCAGCTTTCGTTCTCAACCACACTAACAATAGGCATGCTAGCCAATCAGAAGCAGGGCGGGGGCGGGACTTGAGCTTCTCATATCATAACTCCTGAACCGATGGTGCGATCGGAAAAAATTCAGACGGTTTCTGAAAGCAGAGAACCGGAGCTTTCCAATGGTTTGCAAAAGCAGTCATTGCACAGTTCTGACAATTCTACAACCATAAAAAGCAAAATGAATCAAGGCGGATTTAGTTTAATTGCAGGGTTAAGAGGGCTAAGAATAAATGGCGCTGGGCTTGGATAGAGGAGAATGGGAGCAATGTGGCAATAGATAGTTAATATTTCAAATAATGTATACAGTGGTCCCTCGTTAATCGCGGGAGTTACGTTCTCAAAATAACCTGCAATAGGCGAAATCCGCGAAGTAGTCAGCTTTATTTTTTACAATTATTCTAGATGTTTTAAGGCGGTAAAACCCCTCACTACGCACTTTATACACTTTTCTCAGACAGGCATTAACATTTGCTCACTTTTCTCTCTCGTTTAAACTCTCAAAGTTCAAACCTTTGTAGAAAAATAAGTCCAGTATTATAGAATGAACGCATTCTGTACTGTACAGGAGACACGGCACGGAGGAGATTGATTGACAATGGTCTACAGTCCCTTAGCCAATCAGGACACAGAACACAATGCGCTGTTAAAAAAAAAAAAAAAAAAAAGCATGCAAAATTGCACAAAAAAAAATCCGCGAAACTGCGAGGCCGCGAAAGGTGAACCGCATTATAGCGAGGGACAACTGTACATGTTATATGATGAAATTTGCCGCATACATATCACCCAAGATTAGATTAGATTTGCTACGTCGCAAATCCGACAGCCAATCCCGTCCGCTGAGCAGGTGTCGCTTTGCATATCATTAGCATAAGCCCCGCTGGCTGCTGTTTGCCGTCAGTGTCAACTCGTCACGTCTGCTTCACATGAACAACATCAGTGTAACTCTGAGACCATGTTCATGAGCGTCACAGGACGGGACTTCCTGTTTCTGTGAACACACAGCTGACCCACATGAGTGTTTTGATTTTCAAAACATAAACCGGATCATCTTGAAATGGCTGTTTCACATGAACAATATCAGTGTGACTAAGAGATTCACAGATTTTTTTTTTTTTTTTTTATGGTTCAATTTTCACTGCTGTTGCAGGAAAGGACTTCCTGTTTCTGTGAATGGAGCTTGGGTTACGAGCCGGTGGGCGGGGCCTATATGCACATTATTAGGTCTGTGCATTTTTAATTAGGGCAAGAGCTTTATTTAAGCAGTTTTAAGGTAGTAAGGCGTGTTTTTCCATCAAAAAAACTTGTCATACTGATGGTCGGAGATTATTTTAGGAGCTTATTGAATGGCTGGAAGGCGACTTTAAGTATGTCATCTCTGAGGGTGAGAAGGAAACAAATAATAAAAAAAAAAAAATCCATTTTATTTATAAGCGCCTTTCAAAAACACTCAAGGACACTTTACAAAAGATGAAACAAGCAGTAAAAACACAGGTAAAAGGGAAAATATTTGTTGATTTAATCCACATTTCCTGTCATTCTTGGTGCTACATGGCATATTTTTCATCAGGAAATCATTACCATGTTAACTTGGAGAGATTGGTGTTATTGCCGTGAGCGAGTGGGATTTTGGCAGGAAATCGCTCGTGTTGCTTTACGGCACAAAACACAAAGAGGGCGCTGTTCTTCCAGAGCAAACGGAGCTGAAGGTTTCAAGGTTGCTGGAAGCTTCTGGCAGAAAGCAGATGGGGGGAAAAAATTAATTTCCAACATGTTGATCCTCTTCAGGAGAGACTAAATTGACTGGACGTGCATGTCCCGCCCTGCCTGCCTCTGATTGGCGAGTAAGGTTAGGTTAAGGTGATGGTCAGCCAATCAGAGGCAGAGTAGGTGCGGGTCTTCCTGCAACATGCACGTCCAGTAGGTCAGTTTAGTCTTTGCTGATTTCTTCAGGTAGGGTGAGGGGGGGACAGGAAGCAACAGGGCTGATGGGAAATGTAGTTTTAATGTGGAGAGACATGCAGCCCAGGTGATGGAGGCCGCCAGTCGTCTGATCTTATTGGTTCAGAGAGGCAGGTGAGCCGAAAAGCGGACGTGTTATCAGTCTCTGAAGCACATGTGAAAGCACCGGGCAGGTTTCTCTTCTTCTCTGCCAAAACCAGAGAGGACAAATCGTCAGGAAATCTCAATGAGATGTTCTTTATTCAAATTAACTTTCTGTCTTGAACAATATTGAAAATCTTTTACGACATTTCCAAAAGCTAAAATGGGGAACAGTGACGTTAAGATCATAAAACGAAAACCAACAAATACATTTTAACAAAAGCTTAGGAGCTAAAAACCGCACTGCTGAAAGAAATCATTTCTCCATTTTGGTTGAAGGACTGATTTCAGATGGTTTACAGTTACATCTGTTGCACAAGGACCATTAAATATACTGTATCTCACACACACACATACACACACTTACCACATCCAGTCACTTCTGGTAACTGTCTGGTTACCAGAAGTGACTGCTGCAGCTGTAATGGATCACGTCACTGTGCGGCTCCTGGTTATTGATTGACAGACAGTGAAACTGTGCAAATACAAACTAGTTTTTTTATTCTGTTTATGTTTTTACTTGCTTTATTTTGTTTTTACTTCATTTCATTTCAAATATTTTATTAAATGTATTTATTTTTTGTTTTGATTTTATTTCATTTTTTTATTTATTCATTTTATATTATTATTATTTTTTCATTTTATTTATTTAGTTACTTAGTTTTCAGTTTTTATTTTTATTTATTTTTATTTTTTCTGAAGATGAGGAAAAAGTTAAATGGGATTTCATTTAACCCTTTAAAATTTTTTTAAAAATATGTTTGTTGTAACATCAATTTGACGATGATGGCTTTTGCTACATTTGGGGAGGGAAAAAAGCTGCATGTGGCGTCTCTTTAAACAAGCCGACGCTGGAGTTTTGTCGGCATGCATGTATGTCATCTTTCTTTTCAAACGCTGGAAAGCTGATTGGCTCTCTTGGTCTCTCTCAGGGCAGTAAACTGTGGATCATCATGGAGTATCTCGGTGGCGGTTCAGCACTGGACCTGGTGAGTTTGTACTAACTTAAGATAAATGTAATGTGTTTCAAAAGGGAGATTGGGACAGTGAAGCGGCAAAAAATACGGGTGGTTGTGAAAATAACAAAAAAGCAGAAAATACATGCATACAAATACAATAAAGTGCACACAAGTAATTAGTGTCTCTATCATGTGAACAGAAGGTCGAGTATGTCAGGTTTTACATGCATATATAAGATAGTGTAGTACAAAGAATATTTTTGATGTATGAATGTGCATCATTGCTTTATTCATGATCAGCAGCACTTAAATGATGTCAATTTCTCATTCTCATTTCCACAAACACTCACCCTTTTGCCCCGTTTTGTTTAATTTCCCAGCAAGCAAACCCGAAGTAGGCGGCCAAGTTTCAACATCAAACTGAAAAAAGCACAACATTTTCTGCAGTTTATTAGCAAAAAACACCTCGAAACTAAAATGTGCTTTGAGCTGTTGTTAGAAATAGATTATAGATTTTAGGTTGCAGTTTCTCTAATCCATGCAGCTCTGGACACTGAGCCTGAGTGTGTTTGAACAGTGCATGTAGGAGCCTGTATGGTGTGTTTTTAAGCTTCAGCATGCCGACGTGTGCTTTAAACGTCTGTCATCATTTA